>NC_086451.1:478281760-478294260 GCF_028390025.1 Pseudophryne corroboree
GGTGCAGTCGGTATCGGGTTCCTCCACGAGCTCTAGTTCTCGTAGTTCTTCCTCTTCCTCCTCTTCATCTTCTCTGTCGTCGCAGGCGTCCGATGTCAGTAGCACGACTGGGGCAAGGAAGCAGGCGACGAAATTCGCAAAGAGGGCAGCGGGCCAGCAGAAGAGGCGGAAGAGGCGCAAGCGGCTTAGCGAGGAAGCTCGTAGGGCCAAGAAACGCCGCGATTTGCCCGGTGTTGTTCGCTGCGACTATACTGCTGTAATGCGGGGGCTGCGAGATAGCTGCCGCAGGAAGATTCGCAGAGGGGACTTCGTTGATGTGTTCGTCTTGACGAAGGACGCGAAGAAGGAGTATAAGGCGGCGGCCGCAAAGAAGGGCATCGGGGCTGAGGCATTCCGTACCTTCGATAATTGGCTGGCCGGGTTCTGGGTCTTCGCGGCGTGTTACCTGGAGGACAGGCCGGACGAACACATGAACATAATTCGGTACCTGCATCTCGTACACGACATGCAGCGCACGTCTTCAGGATCGGAGTGGCGTAGGTATGACCAGGAATTCAGGGAAAAGCAGGACGGTTTGCAAGTCATGGACTTTGGGTTCAAGGACGTTGAAGTCTGGCTCAAGGTCACGCGGGCTTCGCAACAGGCTGAGGAGCCCCGGAAACCGGGGGCGGACGGGCACCGCGCAGGGTCGTCCGCCCAGGGGTCAGGCGCGGACGGCGGATTGGCCAAGCCAGGTAGGTTGGCCGTCCGTGCAGGGGGGCGAGCCGCCACAAAAGGGAAATGTTTCGCGTTTAACAACGCGGCGTGTTCCTTCGGCAAGCAGTGTCGTTTTCGACACTCGTGACTGCAATGTGGCGGATCCCACCCAGCCTCCTCCTGCTTCAAAGGCAGTCGGCAGGGTGCCCGGGGTAAGCAAACTTACCCCAGACAGGCCGCGGGCGGGAGCGCTCCGCAGAGCGCCAACACCAATTAAATTGGAGACTATGGGCCGGTGGTTGGACTGGTATCCGAATAGGGAGGATGCACAATTTTTGTATTCCGGTTTTCAGTTTGGGTTTCGCTTGCCTGTTGCGAGCGAGGTGTCCGTGCGGGCCCAGCGGAACCTCCAGTCTGCCCGAACCTTGCCGTTACTGGTGCGGGAGAAAGTGGATAAGGAGGTCAGGTTGGGCAGGATAGAGGGACCGTTTCTATCGCCCCCGGTGGATGACTTGGTCATCTCTCCAGTGGGGTGGTTCCCAAGAAGACTCCAGGCGCTTTCCGGCTCATTCAGCATCTGTCTTACCCGTCGGGGGCGTCGGTCAATGACGCAAAACCGCCGGCTCATTGCTCGGTGGTGTATCAGTCGTTCGACGAAGCGTTGGAGATGGTCCGCAGTTACGGGACTGGGGCCCTCATGGCTAAGATGGATGTTGAGTCCGCTTTTCGGTTGCTGCCATTACATCCGGACTCATTCCGTTTTATGGGTTTCCGGATTGGAACGGAGTATTTAATCGACAAATGTTTGCCGATGGGATGTTCCGTTTCATGCTCATTTTTCGAACGTTTTAGCACGTTTTTACATTGGTGCGTGGAGTCTTCGTCAGGGGGTCACGGGGTCGCCCATTACCTCGATGACTTCCTGTGCGCGGGTCCGGCAAATTCACCACGGTGCGGCGACTTGCTTTTCAGAATCCGAGCGCTGTTTTTCCACTTCGGCGTTCCTGTGGCCGAGGATAAAACAGAGGGCCCGTCCTCCTGTTTGTCCTTTTTGGGGATTGAGATTGACACGGTGGCAGGATCGTGTCGGCTGCCTCGGGACAAGGTGGTGAAGCTCCGCGACGCTATTTGCCGGTTTGAGGGGTCGCGTAAGGTCACACTGCGGCAGGCGCAGTCCTTGCTGGGCATGTTGAACTTTGCTTGTCGGGTAATCCCGATGGGCAGGGTTTTCTGCCGGAAGCTAGAAAGGGCGACTGCGGGGTGTGTCAGACCACACCATTTCGTGCGTTTGTCCTCAGAGATTAAGAGGGATTTGGCCGTATGGGCCTCGTTCCTGGAGGACTTCAACGGGGTGTGTATATGGCAGGCCCCAATGGTGGACAGCGCTAGGTTGCAGCTGTTCACCGATGCAGCGGGTGCCTCTGGATTCGGTTGCTATCTGGAGGGATCCTGGTGCGCGGCCTCGTGGCCGGCGGAATGGCATTTCGAAGGTTTAACTAAGGACCTTTTGCTTCTGGAGCTTTTCCCCATTATGGTGGCGCTGGAGGTATGGGGCGATCGGCTGGCTCATCGCAGCATCTTGTTTAGATGTGACAATCTGGGTGTGGTGCATGCGATAAATAACCAGAGGGCGAAGTCGCTGGTCGTTCTGCGGGTGCTGGGGCAGTTGCTGTTGACATGCCTACGTCGAAACGTGTGGTTCCGGGCGCAGCATGTGCCGGGGCTGGAAAACGGAATTGCTGACGCGTTATCACGAGGGCTGTGGGAAAGATTTTGTTTGTTGGCACCCGAGGCCAACGAGCATGGTTTTCATTGTCCCGGTTATGTTTGGCAGGTGATCGGGCCGGACTGGAGGGTCTAGCGTTGCGGTCAGTCGCGCCAACCACGCTTAAGGCTTACAGGCAAGCTTGGAGCGAGTGGGAGGAGATTGTTCAAGGACGGAATTCACAAGGTAAGAGCGGGCATCGGATGATGCTTTCTTTTATTTGGCAGCTGTATGTTTCGGGTAGGTCCAGAGCGGTGGTAGCCCGGTACTTGGCTGGTATTTCGTTTTTCAGCAAAATAAAGGGCGTCCCCGACGTGACGAAAAGTGGGATTCTGCTGAAGGCGATGAAAGGATGGGCGCGAGTCGCGCCGCCGCCGCCGGACGGGAGGCGGCCCATTGATGCGGCCTTGTTGCCGGCTGTCATCAGGGCGATGGGAGGTGTCGCATCGTCCATGTTTGAGTCGCTGTTGTTCAGTTTGGCGTTCTCAATGGCTTACCACGGGGCCTTTAGGGTTTCGGAGTTGGTAGCGCCTTCTAAGCGAGCAGATTCGCGCATGCTTGTCGGGGACGTGGTGGTGGGCGAGAGGTCCTTGCTTTGCAGATTGCGTCGCTCTAAGACGGACCAAGTGGGGAGAGGTCGATGGGTCACCTTGGTTCCGGCACTTGATGAGAGCATTTGCCCAGTAAGTTTGGCAGTGCAGTATGAGGCAGTACGGCCCGACGGTCGGGGGTCATGGCTGCTGCATTATGACGGGCTGCCGATGACGAAGTATCAATTTCGTTGGATGCTGGGTCGCTGTCTTGCGAGCTTGGGCCTTCCACCCGCTGCGTTCAGGACGCATTCCTTCCGCATAGGGGCTGCGACGTCGGCTGCGGCGGCGGGATTTTCCATGGCTGAGATCCAGGCGGTGGGGCGATGGAAGTCGTCAAGTTACAGACGGTATATTCGCCCCGTTGCATGAGATGTTGGCTCGCGCGTACTTTTTGTTCAATTGCAGTTGTTTAATCATGTTGTTACAGTTCAGTACGTTATGGTGTTGTGCGTTTGTTTGTCTTCCCGTTTTTATCCTACTCAGGGATTAGCCACTCGCCGTTACGGGCATGAGCCGGCAGCGGGGGTCTGGAGTTATTTTGCGATTTTTTTGCCTGACTTGACGGACTGAAATCTAATCCACAATTCGGCTAATCTGTTCTAATCAAAGTCCCTCAGCAGGTTTTTACGCTTTCACCTCCAGCTAAGTTCTTACTGTTTTACCCCTTTTTTACCCCCCCCCCTTTTTATTTTCTTAATTTTGCTTTCATCTTTCCCATTTGTGTGTTCATGTTCTGCTTCAAATTGGCTGGAAGCTCGTGCAGATGGGCTAGGCCGAGATTTCTGCAATATTCGGAAACAAAATTTTTCTTTTTGGCAGATCCTTCAGGTTAACGCACTTACTGAATTATGGTATAGATATTTAGTAACCAATTTTACCCCCTTTCCTCCTCTTCAGGTTGGTTTGCTGATGACTTGACCGTTTGGGTGGTGGGCCACTCGTATGTGTTTTGGGCCGCAAAGTTTTTAGCCTCGGCGGGGGCTCAGCGGTTTCCTAGGGCTCAGGGAGTTAGATGGCTTGGTTGGCGAGGAATGATGTGGAAAGATCTGAGGAGTAGGCTAGTTAGTCAGGCCAGCAAGCATGGAGTTCCTAGAGTATTGGTTGTCCATCTAGGTGGCAACGACCTAGGGAAGACGACATCTTTGGAGTTGCGGTGTGCCATGATTCAGGATCTGGCAAGTGTGGCCGCAGCATGGACCAATTGTGCAATGGTTTTCTCCCTGATAGTGCCAAGGTTGAGTTGGCGAGGGGTGGCGGATGGTCGCCTGATGGATGAGGCCAGAAAGAAGGTCAATGGGGCGGTGGCGAAGTGGGTGCTGTCCCACGAAGGCAAGGTAGTTCGCCACCCTAGGATTCGGTTCCGAGACAGTCACCTTTTTCGGCCTGATGGTGTGCATCTATCCAATGAGGGGATGATGTTTTTCCTGGAGGATCTGTTCCTAGTGTTGCAGGAGTTAGGGTGAGGTTATGGTGGCGGTGCGAAGACTCTGGGGGAGGAGTCTTTCGCTGTTGGCGGAAAAGAACGGCAGTTTGTAGTTGTATGGTAAGCTGTAGTGATTTACAGTTTGATTTGGTTTAGGTGCACTCACCTCCATCGACTTATTGGCCGCTCGACCACCCGACCGGGAGGCAGCGGAATGGGCACCCATCAGGGTGGGAAGTCACTGTGGGGGTTGAGCTAGCACCTATTACCATTTTGATAGTTTGTAGTTAAATTAGGATGGTTTTGATTTTAGCATTTTAAGGTTAGCGTCAGTTTAATAGAGCCGTTCTTTTTTCTGCCACCATATGCCGGCTGAATCGGCATCTTAACAAAGTTTTCATTTACAGGTTTGCTATGGTTAGGGTCAAATAAATAGCTAGCAATTTTTCTGCCAAATTCAAGTCTCCGTGTCTTTATTTCTTGGTATTAGAGGTAACGAATGCTTTACTTAGAATGAAGGGGTCCACCAAATGTCACTAGGATGTTTAGGAGAGAGAATTGACAGCATAGGAAAGGAATGAGTTAAACATCTTGTGAGGGGTGGACCTAGCTGGAAGGAAAGTACAGCCCTTGGGAAAAGGGGAGGGTTAGTATATATAGGGAAGGATAGGCCATTTTGTCTCTCTCTGGTCGGTGAAATTGCCTTCCCGCCCTCCCGCCCTGTTGGTAGAGGTTCTGGCACGGAGTGCCTTGGCATTGAATTGTTGGCTGGTTTTATCGTTGGCTATTTATTGGCGGAAAAGAACGGCAGTTTGTAGTTGTATGGTAAGCTGTAGTGATTTACAGTTTGATTTGGTTTAGGTGCACTCACCTCCATCGACTTATTGGCCGCTCGACCACCCGACCGGGAGGCAGCGGAATGGGCACCCCTCCGGGTGGGAAGTCATTGTGGGGGTGGAGCTAGCACCTATTACCGTTTTGATAGTTTGTAGTTAAATTAGGATGGTTTTGATTTTAGCATTTTAAGGTTAGCGTCAGTTTAATAGAGCCGTTCTTTTTTCTGCCACCATATGCCGGCTGAATCGGCATCTTAACAAAGTTTTCATTTACAGGTTTGCTATGGTTAGGGTCAAATAAATAGCTAGCAATTTTTCTGCCAAATTCAAGTCTCCGTGTCTTTATTTCTTGGTATTAGAGGTAACGAATGCTTTACTTAGAATGAAGGGGTCCACCAAATGTCACTAGGATATTTAATGTGTGGAATTATATGCCAGTAATATATCTGGAATTAGACGGCAGTAATGTCTGGAATTAGATACCACTAGATAGATACCAGATACCACTGTGACTGGAATGATGATGACCTATGCACAGTGACAAGACACTACCACAGCCCCCTACAGCAGCAAGATGCAGCCATGGCCGGATTAACAATGGGGCGGATGGCATTGCAGCTCCAAGCCCCCCATTGAAAATAGGCCCACAGACCTCCCTGCAGTGCAGGCAGTAGCCAGTGCTGACAGGAAAAAAAACATTTCCTGTCAGCACATACAGCAGCTCACTCGCCTTCGGCTGCACATTCACCTCCACCCCAAACTGGGTAGCCTGTGCCCTGACCTCTTCGTGTTGCAAGGGGGCGGGGCTTTGGATGGGCATGGGAGCGGAGCCTCGGAGGTAGCACCGAGGCCCCGCCCTCGTGTCCGTCCGAAGCCCCGCCCCCTTGTCCATCAAAACTTAAATGCTTTTGCTTGCTGCAACATACCACTCCTGCTGCAGCTTATACAATAACATTGCATCATGAAAGAGGGGAAGGGTCTTGACAGGAGGCTGCTGTCTTTTAGGAGAGCTGGGTCCCTGGATGTCAGAGCTGAGGGGGCATGCAAAACCATGTGAGTAGTAGACATGTGCACCGGAAATTTTTCGGGTTTTGTGTTTTGGTTTTGGGTTCGGTTCCGTGGCCGTGTTTTGGGTTCGAACGCGTTTTGGCAAAACCTCACCGAATTTTTTTTGTCGGATTCGGGTGTGTTTTGGATTCGGGTGTTTTTTTCAAAAAACCCTAAAAAACAGCTTAAATCATAGAATTTGGGGGTCATTTTGATCCCAAAGTATTATTAACCTCAATAACCATAATTTCCACTCATTTTCAGTCTATTCTGAACACCTCACACCTCACAATATTATTTTTAGTCCTAAAATTTGCACCGAGGTCGCTGGATGACTAAGCTCAGCGACCCAAGTGGCCGACACAAACACCTGGCCCATCTAGGAGTGGCACTGCAGTGTCACGCAGGATGGCCCTTCCAAAAAACACTCCCCAAACAGCACATGACGCAAAGAAAAAAAGAGGCGCAATGAGGTAGCTGTGTGACTAAGCTCAGCGACCCTAGTGGCCGACACAAACACCTGGCCCATCTAGGAGTGGCACTGCAGTGTCACGCAGGATGGCCCTTCCAAAAAACACTCCCCAAACAGCACATGACGCAAAGAAAAAAAGAGGCGCAATGAGGTAGCTGTGTGAGTAAGATAAGCGACCCTAGTGGCCGACACAAACACCTGGCCCATCTAGGAGTGGCACTGCAGTGTCACGCAGGATGGCCCTTCCAAAAAACACTCCCCAAACAGCACATGACGCAAAGAAAAAAAGAGGCGCAATGAGGTAGCTGTGTGAGTAAGCTAAGCGACCCTAGTGGCCGACACAAACACCTGGCCCATATAGGAGTGGCACTGCAGTGTCAGGCCGGATGGCCCTTCCAAAAAATATTCCCCAAACAGCACATGACGCAAAGAAGAAAAAAAAGAGGCGCAATGAGGTAGCTGTGTGACTAAGATAAGTGACCCTAGTGGCCGACAGAAACACCTGGCCCATCTAGGAGTGGCACTGCAGTGTCACGCAGGATGGCCCTTCCAAAAAACACTCCCCAAACAGCACATGACGCAAAGAAAAATGAAAGAAAAAAGAGGTGCAAGATGGAATTGTCCTTGGGCCCTCCCACCCACCCTTATGTTGTATAAACAGGACATGCACACTTTAACCAACCCATCATTTCAGTGACAGGGTCTGCCACACGACTGTGACTGAAATGACGGGTTGGTTTGGACCCCCACCAAAAAAGAAGCAATTAATCTCTCCTTGCACAAACTGGCTCTACAGAGGCAAGATGTCCACCTCATCATCATCCTCCGATTCATCACCGTGTACATCCCCCTCCTCACAGATTATCAATTCGTCCCCACTGGAATCCACCATCACAGCTCCCTGTGTACTTTGTGGAGGCAATTGCTGCTGGTGAATGTCTCCATGGAGGAATTGATTATAATTAATTTTAATGAACATCATCTTCTCCACATTTTCTGGAAGTAACCTCGTACGCCGATTGCTGACAAGGTGAGCGGTGGCACTAAACACACTTTCGGAGTACACACTTGTGGGAGGGCAACTTAGGTAGAATAAAGCCAGTTTGTGCAAGGGCCTCCAAATTGCCTCTTTTTCCTGCCAGTATACGTACGGACTGTCTGACGTGCCTACTTGGATGCGGTCACTCATATAATCCTCCACCATTCTTTCAATGGTGAGAGAATCATATGCAGTGACAGTAGACGACATGTCCGTAATCGTTGTCAGGTCCTTCAGTCCGGACCAGATGTCAGCATCAGCAGTCGCTCCAGACTGCCCTGCATCACCGCCAGCGGGTGGGCTCGGAATTCTGAGCCTTTTCCTCGCACCCCCAGTTGCGGGAGAATGTGAAGGAGGAGATGTTGACAGGTCGCGTTCCGCTTGACTTGACAATTTTCTCACCAGCAGTTCTTTGAACCCCTGCAGACTTGTGTCTGCCGGAAAGAGAGATACAACGTAGGTTTTAAATCTAGGATCGAGCACGGTGGCGAAAATGTAGTGCTCTGATTTCAACAGATTGACCACCCGTGAATCCTTGTTAAGCGAATTAAGGGCTCCATCCACAAGTCCCACATGCCTAGCGGAATCGCTCAGTGTTAGCTCCTCCTTCAATGTCTCCAGCTTCTTCTGCAAAAGCCTGATGAGGGGAATGACCTGACTCAGGCTGGCAGTGTCTGAACTGACTTCACGTGTGGCAAGTTCAAAAGGTTGCAGAACCTTGCACAACGTTGAAATCATTCTCCACTGCGCTTGAGACAGGTGCATTCCACCTCCTATATCGTGGTCAGTTGTATAGGCTTGAATGGCCTTTTGCTGCTCCTCCAACCTCTGAAGCATATAGAGGGTTGAATTCCACCTCGTTACCACTTCTTGCTTCAGATGATGGCAGGGCAGGTTCAGGCGTTTTTGGTGTTGCTCCAGTCTTCTGTACGTGGTGCCTGTACGCCGAAAGTGTCCCGCAATTCTTCTGGCCACCGACAGCATCTCTTGCACGCCCCTCTCGTTTTTTAAATAATTCTGCACCACCAAATTCAAGGTATGTGCAAAACATGGGACGTGCTGGAATTTGCCCATATTTAATGCACACACAATATTGCTGGCGTTGTCCGATGCCACAAATCCACAGGAGAGTCCAATTGGGGTAAGCCATTCTGCGATGATCTTCCTCAGTTGCCGTAAGAGGTTTTTAGCTGTGTGCGTATTCTGGAAAGCGGTGATACAAAGCATAGCCTGCCTAGGAAAGAGTTGGCGTTTGCGAGATGCTGCTACTGGTGCCGCCGCTGCTGTTCTTGCGGCGGGAGTCCATACATCTACCCAGTGGGCTGTCACAGTCATATAGTCCTCAGTCTGCCCTGCTCCACTTGTCCACATGTCCGTGGTTAAGTGGACATTGGGTACAACTGCATTTTTTAGGACACTGGTGAGTCTTTTTCTGAGGTCTGTGTACATTTTCGGTATCGCCTGCCTAGAGAAATGGAACCTAGATGGTATTTGGTACCGGGGACACAGTACCTCAATCAAGTCTATAGTTGGCTCTGCAGTAATGATGGATACCGGAACCACGTTTCTCACCGCCCAGGATGCCAAGGCCTCAGTTATCCGCTTTGCAGCAGGATGACTGCTGTGATATTTCATCTTCCTCGGAAAGGACTGTTGGACAGTCAATTGCTTGGTGGAAGTAGTAAAAGTGGTCTTACGACTTCCCCTCTGGGATGACCATCGACTCCCAGCAGCAACAACAGCAGCGCCAGCAGCAGTAGGCGTTACACTCAAGGATGCATCGGAGGAATCCCAGGCAGGAGAGGACTCGTCAGAATTGCCAGTGACATGGCCTGCAGGACTATTGGCATTCCTGGGGAAGGAGGAAATTGACACTGAGGGAGTTGGTGGGGTGGTTTGCGTGAGCTTGGTTACAAGAGGAAGGGATTTACTGGTCAGTGGACTGCTTCCGCTGTCGCCCAAAGTTTTTGAACTTGTCACTGACTTATGATGAATGTGCTGCAGGTGACGTATAAGGGAGGATGTTCCGAGGTGGTTAACATCCTTACCCCTACTTATTACAGCTTGACAAAGGCAACACACGGCTTGACACCTGTTGTCCGCATTTCTGTTGAAATACTTCCACACCGAAGAGCTGATTTTTTTGGTATTTTCACCAGGCATGTCAATGGCCATATTCCTCCCACGGACAACAGGTGTCTCCCCGGGTGCCTGACTTAAAAAAACCACCTCACCATCAGAATCCTCCTTGTCAATTTCCTCCCCAGCGCCAGCAACACCCATATCCTCCTCATCCTGGTGTACTTCAACACTGACATCTTCAATCTGACTATCAGGAACTGGACTGCGGGTGCTCCTTCCAGCACTTGCAGGGGGCGTGCAAATGGTGGAAGGCGCATGCTCTTCACGTCCAGTGTTGGGAAGGTCAGGCATCGCAACCGACACAATTGGACTCTCCTTGTGGATTTGTGATTTCGAAGAACGCACAGTTCTTTGCTGTGCTTTTGCCAGCTTAAGTCTTTTCATTTTTCTAGCGAGAGTCTGAGTGCTTCCATCCTCATGTGAAGCTGAACCACTAGCCATGAACATAGGCCAGGGCCTCAGCCGTTCCTTGCCACTCCGTGTGGTAAATGGCATATTGGCAAGTTTACGCTTCTCCTCCGACGATTTTATTTTAGGTTTTTGAGTCCTTTTTTTACTGATATTTTGTGTTTTGGATTTTACATGCTCTGTACTATGACATTGGGCATCGGCCTTGGCAGACGACATTGATGAAATTTCATAGTCTCGGCCATGACTAGTGGCAGCAGCTTCAGCACGAGGTGGAAGTACGAGGAGTATCTGGACAGACGGAAGGATGCTAAGAAAGTGATCAGACGTGCAAAGGCAGAAGCTGAGGAGAAAATGGCCCAGTCAGTAGATAAAGGGGGCAAAACTTTTTTTAAGTATATAAGTGAAAGGAGAAAATCAAATGGAGGAATAATAAGACTTAAGACAGAGAGTGGGCATTTGGTGGAGGGAGACAAGGCAATAGCAGATCACCTAAATAATTATTTTTGCTCAGTATTTACTACAGAAGAAGGGATGGGGCCACAGTTAAATTGCAAGGACATTCATAAAAATAAGGTAGATGAAAATACATTTACAGAGGAGAAGGTCCTAACAGAACTTTCAAAACTAAAAGTGGATAAATCAATGGGACCAGATGGAATACACCCAAGGATACTCAAAGAGCTAAAAGATGTCCTGGTTACACCTTTAACAGAATTATTTAACCAGTCACTAAATACAGGTGATATTCCAGAGGACTGGAAAAGAGCAAATGTAGTTCCACTGCACAAAAGTGGAAGCAAGGAAGAAGCAAGTAACTACAGACCAGTAAGCCTTACATCAGTAGTAGGGAAAGTAATGGAAAAACTATTAAAAGAAAGAGTAGTGGAATATCTTAAATCGAACAACTTACAGGATCCAAAACAGCATGGATTTACTGGTGGGAGATCATGCCAAACAAATCTTATTGACTTTTTTGACTCTGTGATGAAAATAATAGATCAAGGGGGAGCTGTAGATGTAGCATATCTAGACTTTAGTAAGGCATTTGACACTGTCCCACATCACAGACTGCTAAATAAACTTGAAAGCCTGGGGGTGGATTATAAATTAGTGAAATGGATAAGAACCTGGTTGCAGGATAGGAAACAGACAGTTGTAGTTAATGGAGTGCAATCTATGGAGGGAAATGTTACCAGTGGAGTACCCCAGGGATCTGTACTAGGTCCAGTTCTCTTTAATATCTTTGTTGGTGACATTGCAGATGGTATTGAAGGGAAGATATGCCTTTTTGCAGATGATACAAAGATATGCAACAGGGTAGACACACCGGGAGGGGTCAAACAAATGATTGATGACCTAGGTAGGCTTGAGAAATGGTCAAGAACGTGGCAACTACAGTTTAATGCTAAAAAATGCAAAATCATGCACTTGGGTCTCAAAAACCCAAAGGCTAAGTATAGTATCAAGGGTACTATAATGGAAACTACTGAGGAGGAAAGAGATTTAGGAGTCACTATTTCAAGTGACTTGAAGGCAGGAAAGCAATGCAACAAAGCAATGAGAAAGGCAAGTCAGATGCTTGGTTGCATTGGGAGAGGAATCAGTAGCAGGAAAAAAGAAGTGATAATGCCACTGTATAGGTCATTGGTAAGGCCCCATCTGGAATACTGTGTCCAGTTCTGGAGACCCTATCTCCAGAAGGATATAAATACATTAGAGAGTGTACAAAGAAGGGCAACTAAAATGGTGCATGGCCTACATCACAAAACTTACCCGGAAAGGCTAAAAGATCTTAACATGTATAGTTTGGAGGAGAGAAGGGAAAGGGGAGACATGATAGAAACTTTCAAATATATAAAGGGTCTTAACAAAGTTCAGGAGGGAAACATTCTTCAAAGGAAAAGAAGTATTAGAACTCGAGGGCATACATTGAGACTGGAGGGGGGGAGGTTCAGGGGAAATTTAAGGAAAAATTACTTCACAGAAAGGGTAGTGGATAAGTGGAATAGCCTCCCATCAGAGGTGGTAGAGGCTAAGACTGTAGGGCAATTTAAACATGCTTGGGACAGGCATATG
>NC_086451.1:478299260-478301760 GCF_028390025.1 Pseudophryne corroboree
CCACCAAGCTCTTAGATCTTGCTAGGAGGCGCCGCCAGCACCTTCTTCCTTTTCCAGGAAAAGGACTGCTGGGAGCATGAAAGTGATGTCATCACCCTCCCGCACCTGGCAGACTGGCAGAGAAAAAGTGACGGTGGTGTGCCGGGCCAGCGGTGTGTGGGTGGTATTCAGTATACCAGTTGTTGGGATCCCGGCGCACAGTATACCGGCGCCGGAATCCCGACAACCGGCATACCGACACCTTTTCTCCCTCTTGGGGGTCCACGACCCCCCTGGAGGGAGGATAGCGTGGCGCTTACGCACGCCACCGTGCCCACAGCATGGCGAGCGTAGCGAGCCCTCAAGGGGCTCATTTGTGCTCGCTCTGTTGTCGGGAAGCCGGCGGTCTGGATCCCAGCGCCGGTATGCTGGCCGCCAGGGACCCGGCCGCCGGCAACTCATACTACACCCCGGTGAGTAACTCTAATGGTCGGGACCCCTCCTCACAAGTACAATGAGGCGGCACTCCCGAGTTTTGCTGGTGCAGTAGATTTATTGATCCAGAATCTTACTTAATAAATCTTACTGCACCAGCAAGACTCGGGAGTGTCGCCTCATTGTACTCTGTCCACAGCTTGAAAAACCGAAGGAGGGGACTGGAGCAAATATTCACAAACTAGGTGCTTCATCGCGCCCTACGGGCGCTCTTCACACCGTCGCAAGGGGCTACGCCCCCTTAACCCTTGCATGCCTTTCTGGGGTTCAATATTTGTATTATATGGAATATTACCTGCATTCCTTTGTTAGTGGTGAAATATTGCACAATGAAAGGGCGTGCGATGGTGAAGGAGGCGCAGCCCCTTGCGACGGCGTGAACAGCACCTGCAGGGCACGATGTACAGAATGTAGCGGGTGCGGGGGGGACTGCGGATGGTGTCTGTAGATGCTGCGGGTGGAGGGTTGGCGGAAGTGGGGATGGGGCCCGGATGGGGAAGGGTCGGGAGGTGCTGCGGGTGGGGGAGGGGCAGAGGAGTGGGGGATGCAGATGGGGGAGGGGTCCGGAGGCACTGCAGGTGGGGGAGGGGCAGGGGTGCCATGGGTGGGAGAGGGGCAGGTGTGGGGATGTTGTGGATGGGTGAAGGGTTCCGGAGGTGCTGTGGGAAGGGAAGGGGCGGGAGTGCCGCTGGTGGGGTAGGGGCCCGCAGGCGCCATGGGTAGGGGAGGGGCAGGTACGGGTGTTGCGGCAGATGGGGAAGGAGGTCCGGAGGTGCTGCAGGTGGTGGAGGGGCAGGTGCGGGGGTGCCATTGGTGGGGGAGGGGTGGGTGAGGGGGGGACCGCGGATGGAGGAGGGTGTCTGCAGATGCTGCGGGTGGAGGGGGGCAGGTGTGGGGGGAGACATATAAGGGGGGTGAATGGTGGAGGGGGCCTGGAGGTGCTGGGGGTGGTGAAGGGGCGGAGGAGTGGGAGCTGCGGGTGGTGTAGGGGGTCTGGAGGCACAGCATGTGGGGGAGGGATGGAGTGCCGCATGTGGTGGAGGGGAAGGTGCGGAGGTGTGGTGCATTGGGGAGGGGTCTGGAGGCGCTGCGGGTACTGTACCTGCCAAAAAGGTAGTTGGAGGGTATGCAGTAACAGGGCCAGGACAGGGGTGACAGGGTCAGAACAGGGTTGACGGGGCCAGGACAGGGTTGACGGGGCCAGGACAGGGTTGACGGGGCCAGGACAGGGGTGACGGGGCCAGGACAGAAATGACAGGGACAGGATAGGGGTGACAGGGCCAGGGTAGGGGCGGCAGGGCCAGGACAGGGGTGACAGGGCCAGTATAGGGTTGACAGGGCAAGCACAGGGGTGACAGGGCCAGGATAGGGGTAACAGGGCCAGCATAAGGGTGAAAGGGCCAGGATAAGGGTGAAAGGGCCAGGATAAGGGTGGCAGGTCAAGGCCAGGGGTGAAACAGCAAGGCCAGGGGTGACAGGGACATGACAGAACACAGGGCACGGGAGAGATTGGTATTAGGGACAAAACAGTGGTGACAGACAGATGTGTCTTACCGGAGTCACTGCTGCTGGCTGCTGCTGTTCCACTCCAACCTGTTGGGATCTGCTGCTGGTGGAGACTTGGCATGGCTGACTCTCTTAGGCTGAAGACCTACTTCCTCTGCCCGTCCGTATCCCTCCCCCCCTCCTCAGTCACACACCGCAGACCTCACGCGGCTGCCGGGCACTGTGGTAAGGGGAGACTGGGAGTGACTGGTTAGCCCCAAGGAGACGCTGCGGCTGGAGGGAGGAGGGGGTCAGAGCCTGCAAGCAGCTCGGACTTCTGCAGCGCTACCCAACGGCTAAAGTGTGTGAAGGAGCTGGGCGCACCTCACTGCGGGTGGCAGCGCTGCAGCTAGCGGTGGGGTTGCTGGGGCTGGAAATAACAGGCAGTACGGAACCTGCACAGCGGCTGGTGACCCACAAAACTGCAGCTAAGAAGCGTGGAGAGTGCCAGAAAGTGACGCTCCTCCCTGCCAGAGAGACC
>NC_086451.1:479206760-479400337 GCF_028390025.1 Pseudophryne corroboree
GCATCGCCTGACCACTGTCGTGTCCATAGACTTCTTCTGGCAGATATGGACATCGCACTTACTCTTGATGCCAGAGTGCAGATATCCCTCTGTGCATCTCGCATATAAAGGAATGCATCCTTTAATTGCTCTATAGTCAATAAAATACTGTCCCTATCCAGGGTATCAATATTTTCAGTCAGGGAATCCGACCAAGCCACCCCAGCACTGCACATCCAGGCTGAGGCGATTGCTGGTCGCAGTATAACACCAGTATGTGTGTATATACTTTTTAGAGTATTTTCCAGCCTCCTATCAGCTGGATCCTTGAGGGCGGCCGTATCAGGAGACGGTAACGCCACTTGTTTGGATAAACGTGTGAGTGCCTTGTCCACCCTAGGGGGTGTTTCCCAGCGCGCCCTAACCTCTGGCGGGAAAGGGTATAACGCCAATAACTTCTTTGAAATTAGCAGTTTTTTATCAGGGGTAACCCACGCTTCATCACACACGTCATTCAATTCCTCCGATTCAGGAAAAACTACAGGTAGTTTTTTCAGACCCCACATAATACCCCTTTTTGTGGTACTTGCAGTATCAGAGATATGCAAAGCCTCCTTCATTGCCGTGATCATATAACGTGTGGCCCTACTGGAAAATACGTTCATTTCTTCACCGTCGACACTAGATTCGGTGTCCGTGTCTGGGTCTGTGTCGACCGACTGAGGCAAAGGGCGTTTTACAGCCCCTGACGGTGTTTGAGACGCCTGTACAGGTACTATCTGGTTTGCCGGTCGTCTCATGTCGTCAACCGACTTTTGCAGCGTGCTGACATTATCACGTAATTCCATAAACAAAGCCATCCATTCCGGTGTCGACTCCCTAGGGGGTGACATCACCATTACCGGCAATTGCTCCGCCTCCACACCAACATCGTCCTCATACATGTCGACACACACGTACCGACACACAGCAGACACACAGGGAATGCTCTGATAGAAGACAGGACCCCACTAGCCCTTTGGGGAGACAGAGGGAGAGTTTGCCAGCACACACCAAAGCGCTATAATTATATATGAACAACCTTATATAAGTGTTGTTTCCTTATAGCTGCTTAAATATATATAATATCGCCAAAAAATGCCCCCCCTCTCTGTTTTTTACCCTGTTTCTGTAGTGCAGTGCAGGGGAGAGCCTGGGAGCCTTCCTAGCAGCGGAGCTGTGTAGGAAAATGGCGCTGTGTGCTGAGGAGATAGGCCCCGCCCCCTATTCCGGCGGGCTCTTCTCCCGGTTTTTCTGAGACCTGGCAGGGGTGAAATACATCCATATAGCCTCATGGACTATATGTGATGTATTCTTTTTAGCCAGAAAGGTATTAACATTGCTGCCCAGGGCGCCCCCCCCAGCGCCCTGCACCCTCAGTGACCGCCGGTGTGAAGTGTGCCTGAGCGCAATGGCGCACAGCTGCAGTGCTGTGCGCTACCTCATGAAGACTGAAAAGCCTTCAGCCGCCGGTTTCTGGACCTCTTCTTACTTCGGCATCTGCAAGGGGGTCGGCGGCGCGGCTCCGGTGACCCATCCAGGCTGTACCTGTGATCGTCCCTCTGGAGCTAGTGTCCAGTAGCCTAAGAAGCAAATCCATCCTGCACGCAGGTGAGTTCACTTCTTCTCCCCTAGGTCCCTCGTTGCAGTGAGCCTGTTGCCAGCAGGACTCACTGAAAATAATAAAACTTTTACTCTAAGCAGCTCTTTATGAGAGCCACCTAGATTGCACCCTGCTCGGACGGGCACAAAAACCTAACTGAGGCTTGGAGGAGGGTCATAGGGGGAGGAGCCAGTACACACCACCTAGTGGTCAAACTTTTAAATTTTGTGCCCTGTCTCCTGCGGAGCCGCTATTCCCCATGGTCCTGACGGAGTCCCCAGCATCCACTAGGACGTCAGAGAAACAAAGGTTGCACTATCTCACTTTCACTCAAATAAGTCCGTATTTCGGAATATTCGGTATTTCGGAATATTTGGATATGGGATACTCAACCTGTACTGCCTGTGGAATGAAGAGGATATTTCTATATAATTGTTATACTGCCTGTGGAATGAAGAGGATATTTCTATATAATTGTTATACTGCCTGTGGAATGGAGAGGATATTTCTATATAATTGTTATACTGCCTGTGGAATGAAGAGGATATTTCTATATAATTGTTATACTGCCTGTGGAATGAAGAGGATATTTCTATATAATTGTTATACTGCCTGTGGAATGAAGAGGATATTTCTATATAATTGTTATACTGCCTGTGGAATGAAGAGGATATTTCTATATAATTGTTATACTGCCTGTGGAATGAAGAGGATATTTCTATATAATTGTTATACTGCCTGTGGAATGAAGAGGATATTTCTATATAATTGTTATACTGCCTGTAGAATGAAGAGGATATTTCTATATAATTGTTATACTGCCCGTGGAATGAAGAGGATATTTCTATATAATTGTTATACTGCCTGTAGAATGAAGAGGATATTTCTATATAATTGTTATACTGCCCGTGGAATGAAGAGGATATTTCTATATAATTGTTATACTGCCCGTGGAATGAAGAGGATATTTCTATATAATTGTTATACTGCCTGTGGAATGAAGAGGATATTTCTATATAATTGTTATACTGCCTGTGGAATGAAGAGGATATTTCTATATAATTGTTATACTGCCTGTGGAATGAAGAGGATATTCTGTAGCGCTCACAGCATAGTATTATGTGTTTATAAGAAGACATTGTTGCCCTCCTGGTTCCGCCACGGTGACATTACTGAGTATATCTCCCATAATGTTTAAATAACGTCTTTAATTCCAGAACGACAGACGAGAAAGAGATGAGCGAGCAGAAATCGTTGTGGGGTTGTTCTGTTCGTGAGTTAAGACCAATGGCAAATGAAAGGCGTCCAAAATCAATTTACAGAAGATAATAAATTCATCCGTTGTAGGTAGAGAAAAATATAAGTTTTGTAGCCTCTTCGTCAGTTTGATTTGTAAGCAAAGCTGGATGTATTCCCATCGTATAGCATAAAATACATCCGTTCCCCTCTGGCTCCCATAACCCTTATATATTGCTTCTCCATAAAACTTAATTGTATTTATATACACTTACATCCACACTTTAGAACGTTACCACTTTCTGCACCATAGGCACCGCGCTATATAAAGACAACGCACTTCACTGTATGTCATGGGAACACGCGCAGCGGCTCCAATCGCTATATGCAAACACACTCTTGGCTGGAAGTATTAGCAGCGATGTGTAGACGAGTTTATTACACATTCTGATGTTTTAGGATCCGGACGGCAGTGCAACCGAGTTGAGGTAATTATTCCCGGGAACTGATGGGAGTGAGCGCTCACCGGTACCACTGGGAATAGTCAAAGCAATGATGGGAATATCTATCAGAAGCAAACCTCCACCCTTGGTGCGTCACATAGGCCAACTACCCACAAGTTAGGACAAGCGCACTGACCTCTGAATAGTCTCCGCAGGTAATTTGGGCGGTGTCCGCAGGTAATTTGGGTGGTACAGTACAGGTGGGGTCTCCCATATCCGAAAACCCGAAATCCAAAATTGTTTGAGCTCGACTGACATAGCGACGCCTCTATTTTCTGATGGATCAATGTATACAAGCTGTGCTTCATGCACAAAATGATTACAAATATTGTATAATATGACCTTCAGGCTACGTGTATAAGGTGTGTATGAAACATAAATGTATCTTGTGTTTAGATTTAGGTCCCATCCCCAAAGTATACAATTGTGGTGTGCAAATATTCCAATACGGAAAAATGCGAAATCCAAAATACTTCTGGTCCCACGCGTTTTGGATGTGGAAGACACAACCTGTACTATATATACAGTATTTTTATAATATACCCGTCTAATAGACTCCACTGTATACTGCCTGTTGTTGACCTATTTAGCCTCAGATCATGTACTTGGGTAATTAGCCTTTCTTTTTATTTTACAGAAATGGAAATCCGTTATTGACGCAATTTAATACAAAAAAAAAAACACACAAAAGTGGTATCGCCGAGGCGGAGAGATTCTGTTCCGGAGCAACAATTGTTCGCTCACCACCTCGTTGTGCCAGTCCTTGGAGCAGTCACAGTAGATGTGTCCACATACGCCTGTCCTCAAATTACGCCAAACAGCCCCTTTTGGACGCACTAAGCGTCCTGCTACACAATATTGTCACAAGATATAATACTTTGACCCGATACGAGCGAGTCTCGCATTGCCTCGATGACCTTAATTGGAAATTCCTTTAATACAAAAATACTAATCCTAAGTGCTTAGGACACTATAAGCACGGCCGCTACTGGGGGGTCGGGGGGGTATGGGGCAAGACTGGCGAAGACAACAAGCGGGAAACCTGTGATAAGTCAGAACCATGCTGTGGTGGGGTGGGCTTCAGAGGGTAGGCCAGGGCTGGATTGAAGGGGAACGGGGGTGAGTACGCCATGGTCTCCCTCTCTCAGGGATGCCCCAACTCTGAGTTCCCCCAACCCATGATCTTTAGCTGATGCCCGGTCTGGTGACTGCGAACGGGCTCCGTGCTGCTGTCATTGGGACCAGGATCACTCGGCACAATATCTAACGTGCACTGAAGAGGCTATAGCTACAATGCCGCCACGCACGATTCCGAAAACTGTTTTAGTTGGATGCTGTGGGGGGGTTATGTTTAGGCATTAGAAGGGGGGTTAGAATGCAGGGACAGGATGGGGATGGTAAGGTACCGGCAAGGGGTAGGGGGGTTTAGGGAGTGGGAAGGAAGGGTTAGGGATAGGCACCACTGAGGAGGGTTGGGGTACTTTTGGGAGGACTGTTGGGACGACACAAACGACTGTAGAGACACAAGGGAGGGGGAACAGGTTGCTGCGGAGACACCGACACAGACGCTAAATACAGAAGTCTGAGACAGGTGCGTCATGCAAGCCGCACCATGCAGCGCAGAAAGGATATGTCTGTGTGGATACCGCTGTACATGAACCAGTTTTCCCAAATTACAAAAAAGTTGTTTTTTTTTAAATACAAAGACATGTAGCAAGTAATTTATAAAATTGGATTAAGTGCTGGAACCGTATTGCAAGCCTCTTCCCTGCCAATTACGATCCTCTTGCACAAACACCAATATTCCTCTTTGGGACTGAACTGTGACAGAAAAGCGGGTGCGTAAAACTTTTCCGAATCGGCTCCAGCAGATGTCAAGCGAGTAAAGAGAGCGATTAAAATGCTCGGTGTCACAAAAATCAGACTTCAAAGGCAGCGCGCGCGATAAGCTTTCTGCACATCAATAAGTGCGAATGTCTAAGAACTGGCTCCTAGATGCAAGTGGGTTCCCACTGCCCATATGCAACGCTCCCTTCATAAATTGAATGTGGTCTTTGTGAGCAAACAAAAAGGCATCGAGTCCTTTCAAATTATTTTTTAGGATAATTGTTTCCGCGGTAAACATCATTATTTATCAGTTTTTGAAATGAAGCCAAAAGCTCGCAGTGGAAATGCGCACAGCACTTGGCACGCAACAGAGAGAATGGTAATCTGAATATTTTTTTTCAAATTTTTTTTTTTTTTTTTTTGAGTACAATGTTTTGCATCTATTTTACACATTTTGTCAAGTTCTTATCTCAAAGACGGGCGATGTGACTCGCTGCTATCTGAAATCAGCGCACGCCACTTTATAATCAGTTTCCTTCAGCTCATTTAGAAAGTTTTAAAAAGGAAACTCAGATTACAACCAGATGCCGCTACCTTTTTGGTTCCTGTTTATACCTTGCTGAAAGTGGACCCTAGGGAAACGGGGGAGTGTGGGGGGGGGGGGCTGAGCTGCGGAAAACACAAGGTTACCTTGTAGCAGTGTCCACCTGAGATCCTGAGTCTTTCTAGCTGTGTAACACAAGGTGGAAATATTGTTGCGTTGATTCTGAAAGTGTATAGACACAGGCACAGTACAGATGAATGAGGGAATCAGACGCAGCTTCTTGTAAGTTATCAAGGTTTGGGACTAAGCGGACAACTTTTCTTTTTAAATAATACCAGCTGTATAGAAGAGGTACAGCAATGTGTGAGCTGCACAAAGTCAGGGACATCGGTCAGTGACTACCTGGAGGCCCTGGTTCAGGGATGTAATCAGAAAAATTTCATTTACAACGTCACCATCCAACACAACAAAACTGACAGCTATATGTCAACACTGAACAGGTTCGAATCTGCAGATTGTTGACGTGTTCACACAATCGACATTCTTCAGGTACAGGACAGTTGAGGTTTGGCTGCGGCAGTAGAGGGTTACAATCAGGGCCGTCTTTTCGTATGGGCTCAATGGGCTCTTGCCCAAGGGCCCCAGGAGTATAAGGGCCCTAGGCTGATAGCTGAGGGTCCCCTCTTTCCAGGGGTACCAGATTTTTGAAAATCGGCCCTGGGGAACCAGAGATATCCAACGTGAAAGCAGTGGACCCCATCTGAGCCTGTTAATTGCTCTTCCCAGCCAGATATCTCAGGTTCTGTCTGATTTAGAGCTTTTCTGAGGGTATAATCCAAAATCTGGGACTCTCCCCTTTCGCTGGACACTGGCAGCTTGTCTCTATTATGCCCAGAACCAGAGATATCAGCCTTCCAGCAGCTGGTCCCTGCTCCAGCTCCACAAGCCTAATATGCAGTTTTAAATTTTCGTTGGTGAATTGCTCCGGCTCCTGAACTCTGTTCCCCAAGTCCCCAGAACCTTCTGAAAGGTGGGACTCTCTCGTTTTTTATCCCATTCAAAGCTAAGAAATATATTTTCAGGAACTGGAGATATCTGCAGTCAAGCAAGCTGTGCTCCCACTGGAAAATTATAAATATTAAGCCCACTCCACTATCTACCCCTCCCCTACGTATTAAACAGCCCCTACCACCCTGGAAGTCATGTACCAGGGCATCTTCATTCAGCCCAATGCCCCCTTCTACAGTTTAGTCCCACCTGTGCAGTAATAGAGTAATTAGCAGAAATTACTGCTCCAGGTCCTACATGCTCAGTGGAAGATAGAACACCCCCTACCAGCCGCTGATAGCACCCACCCACCCCTACCGCTGGAGAGTGGGTAGGGGGCCCAGTGCATTGCTGTGCCCAGGGGCCTACACTGCTGTTAAGACGGCCCTGGTTACAATTAGGGTGGGGAGGTTAAGGTTAGGCACTAGGGGGAGGGTTAGACAACAGGAGGGGAGGTTAGGCACTGGGGAGAGGCTTAGGCTGTGGGAGGAGAAGGTTAGGGTTAAGATTCAGGAGGGAAGGTTAGGCATTAGGGTGAGGGTTAGGCTACAAAAGGGGAGGGTAAGGCTGCAGGAGGAGAGGTTAGGCATTAGGGTGAGGGTTAGGCTACAGAAGGGGAGGGTAAGGGTAAGGCTGCAGGAGGAGAGGTTAGGCATTAGGGTGAGGGTTAGGCTACAGAAGGGGAGGGTAAGGGTAAGGCTGCAGGAGGAGAGGTTAGGCACTAATGAGAGGTTTTGAGGTGAGCCAGAAGTCATCACCACATCACTGCTGGAACTGGAAGACACACCTGGTAAGTCACCACTAGATCATTCTAATCATCTCGAAATTTCATCAATGCCGACGTGCCAAGCAACATGTTGCATGCCAACATTATAAATTTTTACAAAATATATAGTATACCTGGTTCATATTCCACGGACTCCTTCATAACTATTCCCAGATGAAGCATTTTGCCAGTTTAAGATGTTGAATTAAAAAGCCAGACCTGTGTAACTGTAGCACCCAGGCTCGGGAATACTCACCTCACGTACTGTGTAACTGTAACACCCAGGCTCGGGAATACTCACCTCACGTACTGTGTAAATGTAGCACCCAGGCTCGGGAATACTCACCTCACGTACTGTGTAACTGTAGCACCCAGGCTCGGGAATACTCACCTCACGTACTGTGTAACTGTAGCACCCAGGCTCGGGAATACTCACCTCACGTACTGTGTAACTGTAGCACCCAGGCTTGGGAATACTCACCTCACGTACTGTGTAACTGTAACACCCAGGCTCGGGAATACTCACCTCACGTACTGTGTAAATGTAGCACCCAGGCTCGGGAATACTCACCTCACGTACTGTGTAACTGTAGCACCCAGGCTCGGGAATACTCACCTCACGTACTGTGTAACTGTAGCACCCAGGCTCGGGAATACTCACCTCACGTACTGTGTAACTGTAGCACCCAGGCTTGGGAATACTCACCTCACGTACTGTGTAACTGTAACACCCAGGCTCGGGAATACTCACCTCACGTACTGTGTAAATGTAGCACCCAGGCTCGGGAATACTCACCTCACGTACTGTGTAACTGTAACACCCAGGCTCAGGAATACTCACCTCACGTACTGTGTAACTGTAGCACCCAGGCTTGGGAATACTCCCCTCACGTACTGTGTAACTGTAGCACCCAGGCTCGGGAATACTCACCTCACGTACTGTGCAACTGTAGCACCCAGGCTCGGGAATACTCCCCTCACGTACTGTGTAACCGTGGCACCCAGGCTCGGGAATACTCACCTCACGTACGGTGTAACTGTAGCACCCAGGCTCGGGAATACTCACCTCACGTACTGTGTAACTGTAGCACCCAGGCTCGGGAATACTAAACCTCACGTACTGTGTAACTGTAACACCCAGGCTCGGGAATACTCACCTCACGTACTGTGTAACTGTAGCACCCAGGCTCGGGAATACTCAACCTCACGTACTGTGTAACTAACACCCAGGCTCGGGAATACTCAACCTCACGTACTGTGTAACTGTAGCACCCAGGCTCGGGAATACTCCCCTCACGTACTGTGTAACTGTAGCACCCAGGCTCGGGAATACTCACCTCACGTACTGTGTAACTGTAGCACCCAGGCTCGGGAATACTCACCTCACGTACTGTGTAACTGTAGCACCCAGGCTCGGGAATACTCAACCTCACGTACTGTGTAACTAACACCCAGGCTCGGGAATACTCAACCTCACGTACTGTGTAACTGTAGCACCCAGGCTCGGGAATACTCCCCTCATGTACTGTGTAACTGTAGCACCCAGGCTCGGGAATACTCCCCTCACGTACTGTGTAACTGTGGCACCCAGGCTCGGGAATACTCACCTCACGTACGGTGTAACTGTAGCACCCAGGCTCGGGAATACTCCCCTCACGTACTGTGTAACTGTAACACTCCCCTCACGTACTGTGTAACTGTAGCACCCAGGCTCGGGAATACTCAACCTCACGTACTGTGTAACTGTAACACCCCCCTCACGTACTGTGTAACTGTAGTACCCAGGCTCAGGAATACTCACCTCACGTACTGTGTAACTGTAGCACCCAGGCTCAGGAATACTCACCTCACGTACTGTGTAAATGTAGCACCCAGGCTTGGGAATACTCCCCTCACGTACTGTGTAACTGTAGCACCCAGGCTCGGGAATACTCACCTCACGTACTGTGTAACTGTAGCACCCAGGCTTGGGAATACTCCCCTCACGTACTGTGTAACTGTAGCACCCAGGCTCGGGAATACTCAACCTCACGTACTGTGTAACTAACACCCAGGCTCGGGAATACTCAACCTCACGTACTGTGTAACTGTAGCACCCAGGCTCGGGAATACTCACCTCACGTACTGTGTAACTGTAGCACCCAGGCTCAGGAATACTCAACCTCACGTACCGTGTAACTGTAACACCCAGGCTCAGGAATACTCACCTCACGTACTGTGTAACTGTAACACCCCCCTCACGTACTGTGTAACTGTAGCATCCAGGCTCGGGAATACTCACCTCACGTACTGTGTAACTGTAGCACCCAGGCTCGGGAATACTCACCTCACGTACTGTGTAACTGTAGCACCCAGGCTCGGGAATACTCCCCTTACGTACTGTGCAACTGTAGCACCCAGGCTCGGGAATACTCACCTCACGTACTGTGTAACTGTAGCACGCAGGCTCGGGAATACTCAACCTCACGTACTGTGTAACTGTAGCACCCTGGCTCGGGAAAACTCACCTCACGTACTGTGTAACTGTAGCACCCCCCTCACGTACTGTGTAACTGTAGCACCCAGGCTCGGGAATACTCAACCTCACGTACTGTGTAACTGTAGCACCCTGGCTCGGGAAAACTCACCTCACGTACTGTGTAACTGTAGCACCCCCCTCACGTACTGTGTAACTGTAGCACCCAGGCTCGGGAATACTCCCCTCACGTACTGTGTAACTGTAGCACCCAGGCTCGGGAATACTCCCCTCACACACTGTGTAACTGTAGCACCCAGGCTCGGGAATACTCAACCTCACGTACTGTGTAACTGTAGCACCCAGGCTCGGGAAAACTCACCTCACGTACTGTGTAACTGTAACACCCCCCTCACGTACTGTGTAACTGTAGCACCCAGGCTCGGGAATACTCACCTCACGTACTGTGTAACTGTAGCACCCAGGCTCGGGAATACTCAACCTCACGTACTGTGTAACTGTAGCACCCTGGCTCGGGAAAACTCACCTCACGTACTGTGTAACTGTAGCACCCCCCTCACGTACTGTGTAACTGTAGCACCCAGGCTCGGGAATACTCCCCTCACGTACTGTGTAACTGTAGCACCCAGGCTCGGGAATACTCCCCTCACACACTGTGTAACTGTAGCACCCAGGCTCGGGAATACTCAACCTCACGTACTGTGTAACTGTAGCACCCAGGCTCGGGAAAACTCACCTCACGTACTGTGTAACTGTAACACCCCCCTCACGTACTGTGTAACTGTAGCACCCAGGCTCGGGAATACTCACCTCACGTATTGTGTAACTGCAGCACCCAGGCTCGGGAATACTCACCTCACGTACTGTGTAACTGTAGCACCCAGGCTCGGGAATACTCCCCTCACGTACTGTGTAACTGTAACACCCAAGCTCGGGAATACTCACCTCACGTACTGTGTAACAGTAGCACCCAGGCTCGGGAATACTCACCTCACGTATTGTGTAACTGCAGCACCCAGGCTCGGGAATACTCACCTCACGTACTGTGTAACTGTAGCACCCAGGCTCGGGAATACTCCCCTCACGTACTGTGTAACTGTAGCACCCAAGCTCAGGAATACTCACCTCACGTACTGTGTAACTGTAGCACACAGGCTCTGGAATACTCACCTCACGTACTGTGTAACTGTAGCACCAAGGCTCGGGAATACTCACCCTCACGTACTGTGTAACTGTAGCACCCAGGCTCGGGAATACTCACCTCACGTACTGTGTAACTGTAGCACCCAGGCTCGGGAATACTCACCTCACGTACTGTGTAACTGTAACACCCAGGCTCAGAATTACTCACCTCACATACTGTGTAACTGTAGCACCCAGGCTTGGGAATACTCAACCTCACGTACTGTGTAACTGTAGCACCCAGGCTCGGGAATACTCAACCTCACGTACTGAACTGTAGCACCCAGGCTCGGGAATACTCACCTCACGTACTGTGTAACTGTAGCACCCAGGCTCAGGAATACTCACCTCGCTTCCTATGTAATTGTAGCACCCAGACCTCACGTACTGTGTAACTGCAGCACCCAGGCTCGGGAATACTCACCTCACGTACTGTGTAACTGTAGCACCCAGGCTCGGGAATACTCACCTCACATACTGTAGCACACAGGCTCGGGAATACTCACCTCACGTACTGTGTAACTGTAACACCCAGGCTCAGGAATACTCCCCTCACGTACTGTGTGACTGTAGCACCCAGGCTCGGGAATACTCCCCTCACGTACTGTGTGACTGTAGCACCCAGGCTCGGGAATACTCCCCTCACGTACTCCACATAAGAAGCATTGCTACTGTTATCTGTGCTCTCTGCCCGCTGTGCTACGGGTGACCAATACAATTACACTACAATGCCTCTCTGTGCCAATGGTCTGTAACATTAATAAAATCTACTCTTGTTAAAACCACAAATTGTCTCCGAGACCCACGCTGAGGTCACCACCGGTTCAAGATCCAACTCATCGTGAAATACGGACGGCTATTTAATGCTTTCTCTTGTTATTCAAAGTATATATAACAATTACCATCCAAATAGCATCTGGCACACTTTCATTTCCAAAAGCAATCCACTGACTGATATACAACTGTAGGCGCCAGTGATTCTCATATTAATCAGCATTAGGGGCTACCATTTGCATAGAGAAGCCTCAGCAGAAGACCAAGCACTCTGACCAATTGCCAGATGATTGCTAAGCTTTGCTGAAACACACTGATTCCTTGTTCCAGATTCCTCTGTAAACTTATATCCGAATCTCTATACTGGCGCTTTGTTTATTTTTGTCTAAACCTTATGCCTCACTTCAGAAGGTCAACTTAACGCCATATACAATATTATTTGCTATTTTCTTCCAGTCACCGGAAGGGGTCCGGGTCGCACCAACAAGCAAGCGTTTTACAAAGTGCTTTTGTGCAGTTTACAATTAGTCTCTGAGCAGAATAATCCATCTTGCTGCCCACGTATTCCTCCGCCGACACAAAAGAGGAAAGTCATTAGTGTGGTGTTTTAAAAATACCTGAATTACTGCCTGGAAACTGAATTAGATAATTGATTACAGTTGTCCTAAAATTACTTTTTAAGTTGTTTTAATTAGTTTTGCATTCTGCACAGGAAAAAATAAAAAGATTCACTGCGCTGAGCGTAGTATTATTTTTCTCCCTTTAAGCTTCATCTGGCCACCTTTACGATAAAGTAATTGTAATAAAAAAAAAAAGCAAATACAAAAAAATAAATTGCTGTCCCCTGAGAGCAGATTCCCCAAATCGCACACATTCCTGTTGCTGTCTCAGGTGTTTTGCACCTGGTTCTATCTTATTTTCCGTAAACAACCTAATTCGTTCTGGCAATGATTAATTCAAAGGTGAAGGGACGTCTATGTACGGGTAGCGAAAACTGTAGACGTGAAAAATGGATAAAGTGTTAATTTTTCACAGTATGAAGTACGGAAAACGCGCGACTCTGCCAGATAGATCTGCACCTGGATGCCGCAGCCACCTCACGCTGAGCAATAATTATAGGCCGTTTGGGATTTCAGCAAAGATATGATACCTGAATGTCTCTGTCCTGATCACAGTCCCCCCCCAGTCCCCCCCTAGTGGCTGCCCTGCCATTGAATATATAGACGAATCACAGTCTACTGGTATAAATGCACACAAACCCATATCAAGGTTTGCCGACTGACATTTCTGTCCACCGACTGAGTTAAAGCCTCGCTGTCCTCCGCCGGGTGCTGATAATTGACATCCTCTCAAACTTTACCTGCTCCCAGCAAACCTCACATCTTCCCAATATGCTTTCAATGAAATCTTACAATTGTAACTAGCAGCGAAGCCGGCGATTTATGATGTGGAGAACTATAAATAATATTTAAAATCATGAGATGATATTACTGAAAGCAGATGTGCGGACAGATGTTCCCCTCAGCGGTACAAAGCGCTCGCCTGTCACATTTAATAAATGGTGAAACTTTCACTTCATATAAATTTCGTTTTTCAAGTTTTAAAAAGGGAAGGGAGTGTGTACTTATTTATTTGGGAGATTGTGTAACTTATATAAAAAAGTATTTTGCTGCTCTCCCGGTCGTTATTTTAGATCGTCTGATAAGGAGTTCATCGTCGTCGCCGGGCAGGCACGCGTCACGTGTCACGTGAGATGTAAACGCTGCTTTTTCCTGGGAATAATGCGCAGAGGAGGCGTATAGATGACAATGCAGGGTGCGGAAAGAAGACTCTCATGGTGAAGGCCGCGGAAAGGTTTCTATGGATTTGACACAGCTCAACTACACCTCTTACTACCAGACAGACATCAGTAAGTGGTGATGATGGGAAATGTGCAAAAATAGGGATGACGGATCAGAGGGGCGATTCAGACCCGATTGCTGGGCTGCTAATGTTGCTGTCTGGCGTTCAGATAGTCGCCGCCCAAGTGGGAGTGTAAGTCCGTCCGTGCAAGTGTGCGATTGCATGTATACTCCGTGCGAAAATGTCCCTCGGTCAGCGGACAGCTGCAAATTCGTTGGCCCCACACTCACAAGTGAATGATTTTTCCAGTGTGCGCAGCCCAGGGCTTACTCCTACAGTGCGATGAGAAGAGGCTGATCGGGGCCGGAGCTGACGTCACACTCCCAGAAAACGGTCACTTACCACCCACAAATGTTCTCTTCCTGTCAGTCAGCATGCGAGTAGCTGTGTGAACGAAATTTTTGCACCAGCTTGTCGCTGTTCGGTGATGCCTGTTGTTTGGCGACGCCCGTGCGCATTGCGGTGCACACGCAGCCTATCGATAATCGCCCGCTGTGCGAAAACGAACATCAGCGTTCAGGTCTGAATCAGGCCCAGAGGTTTATATAGTCCCTGAGAAATGCTGGCGACCCATTCTGCGGCGTGACAGACACTGTGCCAGATATGACAGCATGTGGGCTGAACGTGTGGGCGATGCCCTATAACAATCCATTGAAAAGCAATGTCATTATTAGTGAGTATGATGGTAAAAGTGGTCAATTAGTAGACGCGGCTCAGAGCTAGCGGCCTGTGTGCGCGGTCACCTTCCACAAGAGTAGGCCGAGCATCTGGAACTTACGGCTGAGCCCGTCGGTGACCGGCTAATATCGATTACCGTCATCTCTCCCAGGTCGTCGGAATACACCATTAAAAAAAGTAGACTGTTACACTTTCCAAGTTTCATTAGTTGAGTGATTATATTACCAGCAAATGTACCGAACAGCGCTATTACATACAATGACCGCACTCCCGCTCCATTATAAACTGGGTTTGTCTAACACCGTACTTGTAAGATTCCTGGAAGACCCCATAATACAAAGTGTGACGTTACAGAGATAGACGGTCACAGCATCTGCCCGAATTACAGCCGGCGCGTCTGACGAGATTCTATACAGATTCCTGAGATTGGCATGTAGAGAATGTAGCACGCATCACATGTGAAAATTGCAGAGGGCTCTGCACCATGTCAAGATTGCCATTTACAAAAGCAAAGGCTAATCGCATTCCTCAGCATCACAGGAACAAGTGAATATTTCTGTGCATTGCATAACAATGTCTCCTTATCAAGGGGCCGGCTGCCGAGCCGCAGATAATGAGATTTCACCTTGAACCTTATCTAATATCCAAACTACACACAATGCAAGTTTCCAGCCTACTTAGTGCTACGATACGATTAAAGAAATCAAGGAACATTATATATATATATATATATATACACACACACACACACACACACACACACACACACACACACACACACACACACACACACATCAGTCTCTACAACTATAAATATATACACAGGGGATTGAGAGGTCAGTATACACCTGTATGTGGCTGCCAATGATATAGTCACGCTGTAATACACATGCGGTTTACAAAACCCAGTACTGTAAGTATAATAGGATGGACCAAATCATGCGTCTTACCTTTCTCTTTTGACATCTTCTTTATACTGGTTTCAGAATCTTGTTCCGGGATATCTCCGTCTCTGGAGTTTGGTAACATGGCTGGGTACAAAGAGAAGCGTCACTGAGCAAGCAATGAAAGCACGGGATCTCTCTCACAAGCGTTATATCTCCCCTATTGCTAGTATTCACACAGTACGGAGGAGAAAGGAGCAAAGAGTGAGAAGGGTATATGGGGGAGGTGAGGAAGTGAGGATGATAATGAGAAGAGGGTGAGGATGTATTTAAGGCAGTGGGAAAATGGAAAAAGAGCAGTGAGCAGTGGAAAAGAAGGGAGTACAGTAGGTGCAAGGGAATTGAGAAGAGGGTGAGGAGGGAGCAAAGGCAATTATAGGTGGGTGAGGAGGGAGTAAGGGCAATGACAAGAGGGTGAGGAGGGAGTAAGGGCAATGACAAGAGGGTGAGGAGGGAGTAAGGGCAATGACAAGAGGGTGAGGAGAGAGCAAGGAGTGCTAACATGGAGTAAGAGCAATAAGTAGATGGGGAAGATGGAGTAAGGGCTGAGAACAGGGTAAGGAGGAAGGAAGTGCTGTGTGAAGGCGAGGAAGGGAAAGGAGTGAGAAGAGGGTGAGGTTGTATTCAAGGCAGTGTGAAAATGGGTAAAGAGCACTGAGTAGTTTAAAAGAAGGGAGTAGGTGCGAAGTAGGCAGGACTAAAGAGGGATTAAATAAAGAGGGGAGAGGATGAGCAGGGAGTAAATCAGCGAGTACGTAAAGAGGGAAGTGGATGAATATGAAGTATGGACGGAAGAAGAAAAAGGTTGAGGAGTGAGTAAGGGTAATGAGAGGAGGGAGTAAGGGAATTGAGAAGAGGGTGAGGAGGGAGTAAGGGCAATGAGAAGAGGGTGAGGAGGGAGTAAGGGCAATGAGAAGAGGGTGAGGAGGGAGTAAGGGCAATGAGAAGAGGGTGAGGAGGGAGTAAGGGCAATGGGAAGAGGGTGAGGAGGGAGTAAGGGCAATGAGAAGAGGGTGAGGAGGGAGTAAGGGCAATGAGAAGAGGGTGAGGAGGGAGTAAATCAGCGAGTACGTAAAGAGGGAAGTGGATGAATATGAAGTATGGACGGAAGAAGAAAAAGAGGGTGAGGAGTGAGTAAGGGTAATGAGAGGAGGGAGTAAGGGAATTGAGAAGAGGGTGAGGAGGGAGTAAGGGCAATGAGAAGAGGGTGAGGAGGGAGTAAGGGCAATGAGAAGAGGGTGAGGAGGGAGTAAGGGCAATGAGAAGAGGGTGAGGAGGGAGTAAGGGAATTGAGAAGAGGATGAGGAGGGAGTAAGGGCAATGAGAAGAGGGTGAGGAGGGAGTAAGGGAATTGAGAAGACGGTGAGGAGGTAGTTAGGGCAATGAGAAGAGGGTGAGGAGGGAGTAAGGGAATTGAGAAGAGGGTGAGGAGGGAGTAAGGGCAATGAGAAGAGGGTGAGGAGGGAGTAAGGGAATTGAGAAGACGGTGAGGTCAATGGTAGGAGGGTGAGGAGAGAGCAAGGAGAGTTATCAGGGAGTAATAGCAATAAGTAGATGGGGAAGATGGAGTAAGGGATGGAATAACAGGGTAAGGAGGAAGGAAGTGCTGTGTGAAGACGAGGAAGAGTAAGGAAGATCATTGAGAAAAGTATAAGAATGGCACAAGCACAGTGAGAAGTGGGAGAGGAGGGAGTAAGTACAGGTAGAGGAGGGTGAGAAGACGGAGAAAAGGCAGTAATACGGGTGAGGATGAACTAAAAGCCATGACAAGCCCTTATAAGGTCAATGAGCAAGGATAAAGTAGAAAAGAGTAGGTAGGGAAAGTAGGGTAAGGAGGAGACAATGAGAAGAGTGTGAGCATGAAGGAAGTGTAGTAAGAAATAGGTAACTATAAAACATAAAGCCAATAGGGACCGGATACGGATGAGAAAGAGCAATGAGAGAGGACGAGGTGTGAGGCGTTGATGAGGTTCTACACTGAGTGAAATTCAGGTAAAAGAGAGCAGTAACACATGACTCAGGAATGAATAGACAGTAGTGGGAGGCATGAAGTGGTACCAGGAGGTGGGTTATGGTGGAATGTAGGTGGGTTAGGGAGGGTGCAGAGCTGGTGAGTGTGAGAGAAGGATGACACATGCCACAAAGCACCAGTCACATTGCTGGATCACACCTTCTTATTTCAGTGGGTTTGATATTTGATAACATATAACTGCTGCTATAAAGAGAAAACTATTGCAACACTTCATCCCTACTGGTCCAAGGTTTCTGGACATAGGGCCTAGATCGCTGGGCAGCCATTTTTTCTGTCCTGCGATCAGGTAGTCGCCGCCTACAGGGGGAGGGTATTGTGTGTGCGCAGGTGTGCGATTGTATGTGCTGGAGAACTGCACAAACATCAGTTTATACAATCTCTGCACAGCCCAGGACTTACTCACCCGCTGCAACGATCGGGGCCGGAGCTGACATCATGAATCCTCCCACAAAACGCCTGGTCCCTCCTGCGTTTTTCCGGACACTCCTTAGAAACGGTCAGTTGCCACCCTCTTCCTGTCAATCTTCTTGTGATCGCCGGTACAATCTGATTTCTCGCACCATCCTGTCGCTGACCGTCGCTGCGGACCGTTGTGCCTTCGCATTGCGGTGCATATGCATGCGCAGTTCAGACCTGATCGCCCGCTGTGTGAAAACGCAGCCTAGCGACGCCGATCAGGTCTGAATTACCCCCATAGAAGAACATCTCCTAATGTCAACTGGGAAGCTCCACTGTCTAATGTAAGCTAGAGAGCAGCGTAAGACCTCACGGATAATGAACATGATCACGGCAGATGCAGAAGCTACTCACCGACTCGGTCAGCTATGTTGTCCAGTTGTGAGGGTGAGCTGGAGACGCTACTGCTCTGGTGTGAGGAGGCGTGGCTGCCTGGCCGCTGGGGGTCATCTAGGGATGGCGATGGTGAAGGACTGCCTTGGATCCTTTCCTAGAGAAGCACAATATCACTTTAGAATATGGCGTAACAAGGAATACAGATACGAAAGCGTGCGTTGTTAAAGATGACTGGGTGTCTATACGGGTGGTCTTCAGTATGCCGACTGTCGGGATCCCGGCGCACAGTATACCGGCGCCGGAATCCCGACAGCCGGCATACCGACACTTATTCTCCCTCGTGGGGGTCCACGCCCCCCCTGGAGGGAGAATAAAATAGCGTGGCACGCGTAGCGCGCCACCGTGCCTGCAGCGTAGCGAGCCCGCAAGGGGCTCATTTGCGCTCACCACACTGTCGGTATGCCGGCGGTCGGGCTCCCGGCGCCGGTATGCTGGTCGCCGGGAGCCCGACCGCTGGCATACCATACTATACCCTATACGGGTGACTGGTCCCGCTTGGTGCAGTCTGTGCATTTATGCCGGTGACTGGATTTCTGCATCCCCGGCTATTATATACCCTCACACGTGATAGGATCAGATTCCCATCCTTGAAGTTGATCACTTTGGAGGGCTCGGAACAGTCTCTTTAATTTGCAAGAGTTACAAATGTGGCTCTGTCTGGGAGAATAATATTCTATAGCAGTATATGTCGTTACCATTTCATCATCCGAATATTAATATGTCCCAAAACAATGATATTTTCATTTTAAATGCTTACATTTCGCTATTTGTGGATGAAAAAAATCAGAATAAAACAAAAAATAAGATTTTACTTACCGATAAATCTATTTCTCATAGTCCGTAGTGGATGCTGGGGACTCCGTCAGGACCATGGGGAATAGCGGCTCCGCAGGAGACAGGGCACAAAAGCAAGCTTTTAGGATCACATGGTGTGTACTGACTCCTCCCCCTATGACCCTCCTCCAAGCCTCAGTTAGGTACTGTGCCCGGACGAGCGTACACAATAAGGAAGGATCTTGAATCCCGGGTAAGACTCATACCAGCCACACCAATCACACCGTACAACTTGTGATTTGAACCCAGTTAACAGTATGATAACAATGAAGTAGCCTCTAAAAAAGATGGCTCACAACAATAATAACCCGATTTTTTGTAACAATAACTATGTACAAGTAATGCAGACAATCCGCACTTGGGATGGGCGCCCAGCATCCACTACGGACTATGAGAAATAGATTTATCGGTAAGTAAAATCTTATTTTCTCTAACGTCCTAGTGGATGCTGGGGACTCCGTCAGGACCATGGGGATTATACCAAAGCTCCCAAACGGGCGGGAGAGTGCGGATGACTCTGCAGCACCGAATGAGAGAACTCCAGGTCCTCCTCAGCCAGGGTATCAAATTTGTAGAATTTTGCAAACGTGTTTGCCCCTGACCAAGTAGCTGCTCGGCAAAGTTGTAAAGCCGAGACCCCTCGGGCAGCCGCCCAAGATGAGCCCACCTTCCTTGTGGAATGGGCATTTACAGATTTTGGCTGTGGCAGGCCTGCCACAGAATGTGCAAGCTGAATTGTACTACAAATCCAACGAGCAATAGTCTGCTTAGAAGCAGGAGCACCCAGCTTTTTGGGTGCCTACAATATAAACAGCAAGTCAGACTTTCTGACTCCAGCCGTCCTGGAATTATATATATATATATATATATATATATATATTTTTTTTTTTTTTTTTCAGGGCCCTGACAACGTCTAGCAACTTGGAGTCCTCCAAGTCCCTAGTAGCCGCAGGCACCACAATAGGTTGTTTCAGGTGAAACGCTGACACCACCTTAGGAAGAAACTGGGGACGAGTCCGCAGTTCTGCCCTGTCCGAATGGAAAATCAAATATGGGCTTTTGTAAGACAAAGCCGCCAATTTTTACAATCGCCTGGCCGAGGCCAGGGCCAACAGCATGGTCACTTTCCATGTGAGATATTTCAAATCCACAGATTTGAGTGGTTCAAACCAATATGATTTGAGGAATCCCAACACTACGTTGAGATCCCACGGTGCCACTGGAGGCACACAAGGGCTGTATATGCAATACTCCCTTGACAAACGTCTGGACTTCAGGAACTGAAGCCAATTCTTTCTGGAAGAAAATCTATAGGGCCGAAACTTGAACCTTAATGGACCCCAATTTGAGGCTCATAGACACTCCTGTTTGCAGGAAGTGCAGAAATCGACCTAGTTGAAATTTTTTCGTGGGGCCTTCCTGGCCTCACCCACGCAACATATTTTTACCACATGTGGTGATAACGTTGTGCGGTCACCTCCTTCCTGGCTTTGACCAGGGTAGGTATGACCTCTTCCGGAATGCCTTTTCCCTTAGGATCCGGCGTTCAAACCGCCATGCCGTCAAACGCAGTCGCGGTAAGTCTTGGAACAGACAAGGTCCCTGCTGGAGCAGGTCCTTTCTTAAAGGCCGATGCCACGGTTCCTCTTGGAACAGACATGGTACTTGCTGAAAGCAAATCCCTTCTTAGCTCCCGAGGCCATTAGTCCTCTGTGAGCATCTCTTGAAGTTCCGGTTACCAAGTCCCTCTTGGCCAATCCGGAGCCACGAGTATAGTTCTTACTCCTCTATGTCTTATAATTCTCAATACCTTGGTTATGAGAAGCAGAGGAGGGAACACATACACCGACTGTTACACCCACGGTGTTACCAGGACGTCCACAGCTATCGCCTGAAGGTCTCGTGACCTGGCGCAATACCTGTCCCATTTTTTGTTCGGGCGGGACGCCATCATGTCCACCTTTGGTCTTTCCCAACGGTTCACAATCATGCGGAAAACTTCCCGATGAAGTTCCCACTCTCCCGGGTGGAGGTCGTGCCTGCTGAGGAAGTCTGCTTCCCAGTCGTCCACTCCCGGAATGAACACTGCTGACAGTGCTATCACATGATTTTCCGCCTAGCGAAAAATCCTTGCAGTTTTGCCACTGCCCTCCTGCTTCTTGTGCCGCCCTTTCTGTTTACGTGGGCGACTGCCGTGATGTTATCCCACTGGATCAATACCGGCTGACCTTGAAGCAGAGGTCTTGCTAAGCTTAGAGCATTATAAATTTGCTCTTAGCTCCAGTATATTTATGTGGAGAGAATTCTCCAGACTTGATCACACTCCTTGTGTGACTGCTCCCCAGCCTCTCAGGCTGGCCTCCGTGGTCACCAGCATCCAATCCTGAATGCCGAATCTGCGGCCCTCTAGAAGATGAGCACTCTGTAATCACCACAGGAGAGACACCCTTGTCCTTGGATATAGGGTTATCCGCTGATGCATCTGAAGATGCGATCCGGACCATTTGTCCAGCAGATCCCACTGAAGAGTTCTTGCATGAAATCTGCCGAATGGAAGCGCTTCGTAATAAGCCACCATTTTTACCAGGACTCTTGTGCAATGATGCACTGACACTTTTCCTGGTTTTAGGAGGATCCCGATTAGCTCGGATAACTCCCTGGCTTTCTCCTCTGGGAGAAACACCTTTTCCTGGACTGTGTCCAGAATCATCCCTAGGACCAGCAGACGTGTCGTCGGAACAACTGCGGTTTTGGAATATTTAGAATCCACCCGTGCTGTCGTAGAACTACTTGAGATAGTGCTACTCCGACCTCCAACTGTTCTCTGGACCTTGTTCTTATCAGGAGGTCGTCCATTTTCTTTGAAGACGAATCCTCCTTTCGGTCATTACCTTGGTAAGGACCCGGGGTGCCTTGGACAATCCAACGGCATCGTCTTGAAACTGATAGTGACAGTTCTGTACCACGAACCTGAGGTACCCTTGGTGAGAAAAGGCAAATTTTGGGACATGGAGGTAAGCATCCCTGATGTCCCGGGACACCATATAGTCCCCTTGTTCTTTGCTATCACTGCTCTGAGTGACTCCATCTGGATTTGAACCCTTGCAAGTGTTCAAATTTTTCAGATTTAGAATAGGTCTCACCTAGCCTTCAGTACCACCATATAGTGTGGAGTAATACCCCTTTCCTTGTTGTCGGAGGGGTAATTTTATTATCACCTGCTGGGAATACAGCTTGTGAATTGTTTTCAATACTGCCTCCCTGTCGGAGGGAGACATTGGTACAGCAGACTACAGGAACCTGCGAGGGGGGAAACCTCTCGACATTCCAATCTGTACCCCTTGGATACTACTTGTAGGATCCAGGGGTCCTGTACGGTCCCAGCGTCATGCTGAGAACTTGGTAGAAGCGGTGGAGGGCTTCTGTTCCTGGGAATGGGCTGCCTGCTGCAGTCTTCTTCCCTTTCCTCTATCCCTGGTCAGATATGACTCTTATAGGGACGAAAGGACTGAGGCTGAAAAGACGGTGTCTTTTTCTGCAGAGATGTGACTTAGGGTAAAAAACGGTGGATTTTCCAGCAGTTGCCCTGGCCACCAGGTCCCATGGACCGACCCCAAATAACTCCTCCCCTTTATACGGCAATACATCTTTGTGCCGTTTGGAATCTGCATCACCTGACCACTGTCGTGTCCATAAACATCTTCTTGCAGATATGGACATCGCATTTACTCTTGATGCCAGAGTGCAAATATCCCTCTGCGCATCTCGCATATATAGAAATGCATCCTTTAAATGCTCTATAGTCAATAAAATACTGTCCCTGTCAAAGGTATCAATATTTTTAGTCAGGGAATCCGACCAAGCCACCTCAGCTCTGCACATCCAGGCTGAGGCGATCGCTGGTCGCAGTATAACACCAGCATGTGTGTGTATACTTTTTAGGATATTTTTCAGCCTCCTATCAGCTGGCTCCTTAAGTACGGCCCTATCCATAGATGGTACCGCCACTTGTTCTGATAAGCGTGTGAGCGCCTTATCCACCCTGAGGGGTGTTTCCCACCGCGCCTTAACTTCTGGCGGGAAAGGGTATACCGCCAATAATTTTCTATCGGGGGAAACCCACGCATCATCACACACTTCATTTAATTTATCTGATTCAGGAAAAACTACAGGTAGTTTTTTCACCTCACACATAATACCCTTTTTTGTGGTACTTGGAGTATCAGAAATATGTAACACCTCCTTCATTGCCCTTAACGTGTGGCCCTAAAAGAAAATACGTTTGTTTCTTCACCGTCGACACTGAAATCAGTGTCCGTGTCTGGGTCTGTGTCGACCGACTGAGGTAAATGGGCATTTTACAGCCCCTGACGGTGTTTGAGACGCCTGGACAGATACTAATTTGTTCGCCGGCCCTCTCATGTCGTCAACCGGCTTGCAGCGTGTTGACATTGTCACGTAATTTCCATAAATAAGCCATCCATTCCGGTGTCGACTCCCTAGAGAGTGACATCACCATTACAGGCAATTTGCTCCGCCTCCTCACCAATATTTTCCTCATACATGTCGACACACACGTACCGACATACAGCACACACATAGGGAATGCTCTGATAGAGGACAGGACCCACTAGCCCTTTGGGGAGACAGAGGGAGAGTTTGCCAGCACACACCAAAACGCTATAATTATCCAGGGACAACCTTTATATAAGTGTTCCTTTTATAGCATTTTAATATATATACATATCGCCAAATCAGTGCCCCCCCTCTCTGTTTTAACCCTGTTTCTGTAGTGCAGTGCAGGGGAGATCATGGGAGCCTTCCCACCAGCCTTTCTGTGAGGGAAAATGGCGCTGTGTGCTGAGGAGAATAGGCCCCGCCCCCTTTTCGGCGGGCTTCTTCTCCGGAGTTTTAGATATCTGGCAGGGGTTAAATACATCCATATAGCCTCAAGGGCTATATGTGATGTATTTTTCGCCATACAGGTATTATACATTGCTGCCCAGGGCGCCCCCCCCCAGCGCCCTGCACCCTCCGTGACTGCTGTGTGAAGTGTGCTGACAACAATGGCGCACAGCTGCAGTGCTGTGCGCTACCTGATGAAGACTGAGAGTCTTCTGCCGCCTGGTTCCGGACCTCTTCATCTTCAGCATCTGCAAGGGGGGTCGGCGGCGCGGCTCCGGGACGAACCCCAGGGCGAGCCCTGTGTTCCGACTCCCTCTGGAGCTATGTCCAGTAGCCTAAGAATCCAATCCATCCTGCACGCAGGTGAGTTGAAAATCTCTCCCCTAAGTCCCTCGATGCAGTGAGCCTGTTGCCAGCAGGACTCACTGAAAATAAAGAACCTAAAAACTTTTTCTAAGCAACTCTTTAAGAGAGCCACCTAGATTGCACCCTTCTCGGCCGGGCACAAAAACCTAACTGAGGCTTGGAGGAGGGTCATAGGGGGAGGAGCCAGTACACACCATGTGATCCTAAAAGCTTGCTTTTGTGCCCTGTCTCCTGCGGAGCCGCTATTCCCCATGGTCCTGACGGAGTCCCCAACATCCACTAGGACGTTAGAGAAAACAAAACAACAACTTAGTATAGGCAAAAATATTTTAGAAGCAAAATCAGTTTGTATAAAGTAGGTTTATTATAATGGGCCAGGCGGCTTGGAGGGTGACGTTGTGTCATCTCCTAGGACTCTGACTGCATAAGGCGTACAGAAGCGGATGAGTCTCTCGCTGTGACGGAACCTCAGAGCAGGGTCAGCGCTGCGGATGGGTGCGCTAAACACCAGGTTTCATTTGGTTTTACTGCTCCCTAAACTTGAATTTCTCATTTACTAACCAATATTAGACCTTGAATTCCCTGTTGCTACCAGAGCCCAGATTTATCAAGCCTTGGAGAGTAATAAATTGCACCATAGGCAAACGCAGGGGGGGGGGGGGGGGGGGGTTTCTCTTGTCAAGTGGCTCAAATTATGACAACAATAGCATAGTATATAATATGATTACTGCAGCCACAACATGTAGTTTAAGAGACAGAGCAGAGCTGCTGCACATGTCCAGTGATCGCAGCTTCTTCTACCACATTTGCTGTATGTGTGGATATGAGGTCTCAATCAGTGCACTGGACCAGAGAGTAGCTACCAAGAAGAAAAGACAGGAGCCTTACCATGAGGTGGGAGAATGTGCTTAGAAAGTTCAGTACTGGTTCAATTATGTTTGTGTATTTATTTATTATGGTATGTTTAACCTTTTCCCGACCACTTATTTATATTATTTAAATATATTTGATACAGCCTATACTATAGACAAACTATAGTGTTAAATATTAATACTGTATTCCGTACAGTATCCAGCATTTAAAAAAAACATTGTTTACATTAATGTCCAGGGTTGTTATTGGGTTCTTCTACCGTTCCCCCAGACTCCCGCACTTGCTTCAATGTTCTGTAGAGTAGGAGATTGTGGACTGGATTTGGAAACCCCCTTCCATAAATCCTGCGTTTGCCACTGAGCACGGTGATAAAGTATTAGCTCCTCACTGTCATTTTAAAACCCAGCCTGGAACATGGAAGTTAGGAGCTGATTGGTTGGTACTTTATCACCTTGCAATTTATCACTCTCCAAGGCTTGATAAATCTGGGCCTAAGTCCTATATATGATGACCTTTAAATTAACAGTAAAAATGGCAATGACCAGATGGGAACCGCAGGAGTAAAATACGCTGTTCAGTGTTACCCAGATATTGTATTGCAACACTATTAAAAAGTATTATGTGCTTATTTACTACAGATAGCTAAATCTTGTACATCATCTTTAGAATCATGTTCTTAGGGGACCTGATACAGGTGAAATACGCTCATCCAACAGTGATTTAAGCTGCTGTGACATCACTGGCTCTGATCATGTGCACGATGCTACCATATCACAATGTTTATATCTGCATGACTGTCAGTCACTCTGCGTCTGCTATAGAAGCCCCTCACCCTAACATGCGGCAGAGAAAGGAGAGAGAGATTGTGGTTATACTACAAACAATACCTTTATTTTGTATATATTATTCAGCTTAGTAATAGCACACAGCCTTTCATATGTATTAATTAGAAATAGCAGCTTTACAGCCAATCCCACTGACATAAAGCAGAAGCCACATATGGCAATGGGTAAAACATCTGTGTGCCATTACTGCTGGCCGTAAAAGATGACCCCTGTGACATCCCCCCTGACATAAGTGCACCCATGACGGAGGGAAGGTGATGGAGGAGAAAATAAGGAGCACAAACCATTAGACATAAGAAGGGATGTGCAGAGATATGGGCAATGTGTAAATGTATGAAGGAAATGTGGAAAATACAGAACAATAAACTAAAAGTCACTGTAACGCAGAGCGGGATATGTGGCGTGTATGTACCAAGCTTCCCACATCCTCAGTGTCTCAACACTAAAGACTCCGTCAACGGAAAGTGATCAGACTTCAGCCTCAGAGTCCATATACCGCAGCGTCAGAGTCCATACGTCGCAGCGTCAGAGTCCATACGTCGCAGCGTCAGAGTCCATACGCCGCAGCGTCAGAGTCCATACGCCGCAGCGTCAGAGTCCATACGTCGCAGCGTCAGAGTCCATACGCCGCAGCGTCAGAGTCCATACGCCGCAGCGTCAGAGTCCATACGTCGCAGCGTCAGAGTCCATACGCCGCAGCGTCAGAGTCCATACGTCGCAGCGTCAGAGTCCATACGCCGCAGCGTCAGAGTCCATACGCCGCAGCGTCAGAGTCCATACGCCGCAGCGTCAGAGTCCATACGCCGCAGCGTCAGAGTCCATACGCCGCAGCTCAGGGTACACTGTACAAGCATTAGCTTGAAGGGCCTTGTTCTGAGTTGGATACAAACGGAAAAGCGCACAGGTCTCGCGGACTTCAGCATACTGTGCATACGCCAAAGTAATCCATCAGCGGCTGTGTGCATGTGACGGATCAGACATACACACACAGACGCAGGTCACTTGTGTGCAGGGATTAATCTGTAAGCGGACCGCACACGTCCACGCAGAGGCGGGGCGGGGCTTCCACGCGCAGGCGGGGCAGGGCTTCCATGCGCAGATGTGCGGATCTTCAGCATATATGGGCAGAATCTTTTATCAGCATTAGGAAAGACACAGCCTGCTGAAACCATAAGGAAAACTGGCGGCAGAACGCCTTAAGTGAATGCGCTGGAGTTAGGACACTGCGTCCAATTGCCTCTCCGACATCTCTTCCTAGATGTCCGAGCTCTTTCTCAAAGCCAAAATGAAATCACTGAGTTCCCTCCATCTAGACTCTCCTCACCCCCAACCTCTCTATTGCGGTCTACAACACCACCTTCTCCTCTGTTACCCAACTCCGCTGTCTGCCACATTCAGTCTTATGCACTATCCTGTCGGTTCCAGATCCGCATCATCGCTCACATCAGACCCATCCTCTTCCAGGATGCCGCCAAATCCATTGTCCATTCACTGCTCATCTCTCGCATCAACTACTGCAACCTTCCCCTCTCCCTGGCTCCAATCTTCTCCTCTCCAAACTGTACTCAATGCTGCAGCTAGACTTATCTTCCTCTCCCGCTGCCCCAACATCTGCCCCCCCCCCCAGCCCTGCACTCGCTCCCCTTCTCCTTCAGAATCCTCTTTAAACTCCTCACATATAAGGCCCTCTCCAACTCCACTCCTCCGTACATCTCCATACACACACTCTCCCACGGTCTCCGGTCTGCCAGCTTTCACCCTCTCCGGTTGCCGCATCTTATTCCATAATCCAAGACTTCTCCCGTGCTGCCCCTCACTATTGGAGTGCTCTCCCATGTTGCATCAGACTATCCTCCAGCAATGCATTGCTTCGAGCAGGCGCTGAAAACCCACCCGTTCAAACGGACGCCCACGTTATGTATTCTGTGTGCGTGTATGGAAACGCACTGTACGCTTAGTCCTACGCAAATCATATCCCTTCCGGTCTATATGCAATTTTTCTTTCTCTGTATAAAATTGCAACAGGCAAGAGGACAGATGTACTAAGCCTTAAAAATGTTTACATTTCACGGTGATAAAGTACCAACCAATCAGCCCCCAACTGTCATTTTTCAAACCCAGCCTTTAAAACGGCAGTTAGGAGCTGATTGGCTGGTACTTTATCACCGTGAAATGAATCACTTTTCAAGACTTAGTACATCTCTCCCCCAGAATTACATAGTAAGCGGGTGCCCCTATCCCTGGTCTCCCCCTGGTTCAGTGGAATAAGTCCCCTCTTCCTGCGACGGCTCCGATTTCAGGCTCCGGGCTGGATATCTGCCACCAGGCATGCAATCTCCTCTATCACATTATCTGTAATGGCCATTTGAATGAACAACTAGGGAGAGTTTGCCAACTGTTTTCTCACAAACACGGCTAAACAAACCAAATTACAGTATATTAACCCTCGGAAATCACATAAACGCCAATATATGCAATCTTTAAATGGGAGTTATTCAAGCAAATAAAATATTATTGATTGGAGATGGCCGCGGTTTCAGACCTTGCTGTGTACTTATCCGTCTGCTCTTCATTTAAGAGATTCCTCATAATCTGACCTCGCAGCCGTACTTCCCGCAGAAGAAGATGGATATCATCGCAAATGCTAATTAATTTAACTCCCAGCAGTACATAAACATCTTCAAATGAATGAAGATAAACTTGTACATTAACTAACACACTCCGAATTCTAAATGGTCTGTGTGTTATCGCTGCCATATAAAGCTCCGCGGCAACACGCATACGACAGGAAGTCTGTCTACACCGTAAAAGCCGCCGCACACAGATATACACGTGTCACATATCAAATTAATCAGTGTGGTCTCATGAAGCGGCTTGTCACAACCGTGTGCAACTACGATGCAATTTTAGGACAAAAGATGCATAAAATATGCTCAGCGCAGAGTCACACAGGACCTGGTAGCGTACTCGCGCCAGGAGTCTCGTACCGCATGGCGTATTGAGGCTAGGTGTACGAGTACACATCTGTGTGTGGGGTTCAGACTGTGCTGCGCACAAGCAGGTCCATTAACATTAAGGGGTATATTCAATAAGTTTCGGAAAGACGGCAGCTTCCGACAGATTTAGGTCGGAAGGGGTTCCGACATATTCATTAAGGGGGAATTCCCGATTTGACGAAAAGCTGTCGTAATACTCGCGGCTCGGGGCACCTGTCGGAGATACCGAGGGTCGGGGCACCAGTCGGAGATACCGAGGGTCGGGGCACCTGTCGGAGATACCGAGGGTCGGGGCACCTGTCGGAGATACCGAGGGTCGGGGCACCTGTCGGAGATACCGAGGGTCGGGGCACCTGTCGGAGATACCGAGGGTCGGGGCACCTGTCGGAGATACCGAGGGTCGGGGCACCTGTCGGAGATACCGAGGGTCGGGGCACCTGTCGGAGATACCGAGGGTCGGGGCACCTGTCGGAGATACCGAGGGTCGGGGCACCTGTCGGAGATACCGAGGGTCGGGGCACCTGTCGGAGATACCGAGGGTCGGGGCACCTGTCGGAGATACCGAGGGTCGGGGCACCTGTCGGAGATACCGAGGGTCGGGGCACCTGTCGGAGATACCGAGGGTCGGGGCACCTGTCGGAGATACCGAGGGTCGGGGCACCTGTCGGAGATACCGAGGGTCGGGGCACCTGTCGGAGATACCGAGGGTCGGGGCACCTGTCGGAGATACAGAGGGTCGGGGCACCTGTCGGAGATACAGAGGGTCGGGGCACCTGTCGGAGATACCGAGGGTCGGGGCACCTGTCAAGGTCTGTGTACTGAAAGCATTGAATACCTACACTGAAGCCTGCATTTAGCGTCTCACACTGAGCAAAGCTACCCTGAGAGCAGGTAGGGAATAGCGCCCCCTGGAATTGGTTGTGTTGGGCCATATCAGTGCTCCGCTTCCCTACAGCTCCTGCAGAGCACCGTCCCCATTCTGAGTACAGGAGCATTTCTCAGTCCTGTAATCAGCATGCAGCTACTTAGCAGCAATACGCGCTGCATCATTAGGCAGCTACTGTTCTGGCTCAGCCTAGTTAAAATTTCACTGCAAGTTAATCTATTTTATTACAACTGAGAACAAAAGTCTTCACGTCACCGGCACATGCCAAACACAGGGTTAACGGTATCTGCAGCTAATCAATGAGGACATTTGTATCAGAAAATGACAAAATCTGAAAGTGTCAACATTTCTCCCGCGCTGGTGTTCTGCCTTTATTCGCCATTTGTGGCTTTTACAGCCCTGTCTCACTCCATATACTTTATATTCCCTGCTAATGCTAGATTCTCCGCGGACGCTGACGCAGCCAATGGGCTTTTTAGGGCCAATACTGGAGTTATGATTTCATAAGAAAAATATTATCGTGGGGATGAATGGCCGCTGTTAACTATTTGTGCAAAGATCAGCTTTAGCGCGGCACAGATACTGATATAATGGAATAGCTTGCGTTTTCGCACTGCGCAGGGTCCAGAACTGTGGGCACGCAAGTACGGGCGAGGCTGAGGTGTAACAGGGTGTTGTCACATAGGCAGAGGGTGTGTGCAGCATGCCCAGACTATATATGGCGGATCGGCCGGTTGTGTGCTACGAACGCTCTTGACACTTTAATGTGAAATAGTGCAAAACATCATGTTCTGGCAGAAAAGAACCTGGAGGCCCACTAAGCCGCCATTTATTGATGGCTTTTGTTTCTGTGTGCGTGTTGCGATTTCTGGGGAGATTTTATACTTTTATTTTCTATACTGATTAGTAGCCGTATACGAGTGCCCAGCACAATCGCAGGAGACTATCGCGTGGATCTATCCTCTTTCCGTATAAGCGACCATCCTTATCTTGCCCCCAGACGTCCTGCAGAAACGCCAGTTTCCTGAGATGGCGACGGCCGCTGTAGTCTATAGGCTAAATCTTTGCTGGAGATGGATTCCTGGATCCCTCTCCGTCACCATCTACTGAGCACATGGACGGCCCAACAGGAACGCATGCGCAGTGGCTGAGTGGGGGGAGAATCCGGCAGAGGAACCGCTACGATCAGCATCAAAAGAAACCATTTTACTATTTGCAGTGACGGCTGCGTTTATAAAAAAGCCCCAGCAAACAGCGGAGATGAAATATGTTATACCCCTTTCACACCGCACAAATAACCCGGTATCGGCCCGGCATATTGCCAGGTCGACACAAATCAGCATGCGGTGTGAAAGCGCCATAGCCGAAATCCCGGGTCACCTGACCCGGCAATTCGACCCGGGAATAAAGCAGTGTTATACCCGGGTTGAATACCGGGTCAGTGGCTGCGTAAACGGGCTCCCGGGTCGATGCGACCCGGAACCCGTTCACTACAACAGGGAGAGGCGGCACGGAGATGATCTCATCTCCCAGCACCGCCTCCGCCCCTGCTGCTGGCTCCGCCCACGGCAACTATGGCAACCCGCCGACATATTGCCGAGTCGGGGAAGCCTGCAGCAGTGTCCAATGCCAGTTCGCACCCGGGTGGGATCCGGCATTGGTGGTGTGAAAGGGATATTAGTTATCAGGGACAAATTATGAAGAGTCCTAAATTGACGCCGAAAATATTAGGTTTAGATTATATTTTATTTATTTAACAAAGGAGATATTAAGAACATCTTGGAGATATTAAAGGTGGGTACACACTGGCCGATATCGGCCGTTCTCGTGAACGGCCGATATATCGCAGGGCCGTCGGCCAGTGTGTACGGGCGATACGTCTGTGAACTCCGTCGTTCACAGACGTATCGCGCCGGCCCCGCAGCACAGCCGACGGCCAATATATCTACGGATATATTGGCGTGTCGCTGTGTGTTTACGCGTACACATGCTGCGGCGGCCGGCGGTGATTGACAGCTGAACTGGGCAGCCGTGTGTACACGCCCGCCCAGTTCGTGACGTCAGTCCCTGACGGATCGGCCGGGTGTGTATGCACAGCACACTGCCCGATCCATCCATTGCTGTATCTGCAGATTAATTGATCGGCAGATATATCTACCAGTGTGTACCCACCTTAAGAACACTTGAATTAGATGACACGCGTTTCCAAGAACGGATTTTGTCATCCTTTGTTACCACCATCCTACCCAGGATACCACCAAACTTCCAAATCCAGGACAGGGGCAGCGACGTGCGGTGGGGCGAGGCAGAGCTTCTCCTGTCATACTAACGTATCCCCACAGAGTTTTGACTTTAAAAAATATATGAAAAATACAAAGCATATATGATAAATATCTTCTTTGTATTATTTTAATCATTTTTATAATGAAAACTCTGGAGTAAATAGACTATGGCAGGTGAGGCAGATTTCACAGCCTGCATTTGTAGTTGTGTAGCCCCATTTTCCATCCCTTCCCCTTAACGTTCCGTAACTCCAGCCACCACTGCGCACCATATGTATAAACACATGGACATCCGCAGCCGTTATTTTGACTAAATTGGGGCAAAATTACAATAGTGCTTTTCTTTTGCTAGTATTGAAATTGCTGCACACTGACCCATATCACTTGAGGTTTCCAGCGCCAATGGTCCCCTGAATAAAAGGGCCCTCACACCTAGGGGGCCGTTCCTGGTACTTCTGGCTGGTGGGTAGTAAGGTAATAAGCATTTACCCTATAATGTGTTCAATAGTACAGTAATGTGCCTATAAAAAAACCAAGAACAAAGCGGTACCCATAATTACTCACCATCTTCATCCTGTTCTGATCAGACATCGTCCAATGGGAGAAAACCACAATAAAATCTGATTGGACGGAGGCGCAGCCCCCGAGTAACACCCAACGCAAACTGAATGAGGGCCTAGCCGCCAATCAGGAACGTCCTCTTAACTCGTCAACCAAACTATTTAAGTAACAAGTTGCGTTAGATCCAGGGGCAGATCTGGAAGTGGGAGGTAAGCAATCATTGTGTTATAGTGCGAGGCGTTGGGACGGTGAAGTATTTGAAACTGTAATTACTCTTCGAAATGTTAATCTTTTAATTAGCTCCAGGAGGAGTAAATGGCATTTCACAGTGGAAGCGGTTTCCGAATGTTTATAAAGAGTCTGGATATTTAATTCATTTATCTGTCTAGATGTGACACATATAATTGATAGTTTTCCTTCGCACTGTCAGTCTGGCTAGCGGAGACAATGCGCAATGTGAGCTGCAGGAATATCAAGGGAGCACCCCCCACTCGCTTTCTAAATGCTGTAGCAGGTCTTACAATGCTAGGGCTGGTATTATATATAAAACAGGGACCTGTGCACGCAGTGAGGCACAGAGGAGAAACAAGCTTTTAAAAAGCCAGCCCCAATAGCTCATGTGTGGAGTTTGTATGTTCTCCCCAGTTTGTGTGGATTTCCACCGGGTACTCCGGTTCCCTCCCACGCTCCCAAATATTTACTGGTAAGGTACTCGGCTTTGACTAAAATGTATAATAAATGTATATTAGTGTGTGTAACGTGTTAGGGAATTTAGACTGCAAGCTCCTATGGGGCAGGGGCTGATGTGAGCGATCACTTTTGTCTACATAGTGTAGCTGGATCTTGACAAACAGAGAATGTATCAGTCTACCCTAAGTCGAACAGCGGCAGCTACGCAGCAGGACGTTGGGGCGTTACATTACTTCTTAGGGAGCGGAGCAATGTCTACTGGATGGTTGAATTCTGAACACAGTGATACACCTTGCATGTTCCTGGCTACATCACTGGGGGCAGAGCAATGGTGATTCTCCGTTTCCTCCTGCACGGTGTCACCTCCAGGCCTGTGTGATATGGGAGTTTCATATGAACTGTACAGAGATCTGGTCTCCAAGTTGCACAGAAAACACACAAGTATCTCAGTGTGATGTCTGAATACTTCTACATGGCACTAGTACCAACCTATAGTTTCCACCTGCAGTATAATATACACCAGCAGGCAGCAAAGCAGAATAGGACAGCCGCTCTACTGACCAATCCGAAACACACGCGCAGCATGTTTTTCCTGGTTGCGTCCAACTGTGTAATAATGATCTAGCGGTACAGCGGCGGGTGCCCCAAATGTGGATAATATCCTTCTACAGGCTCTATGCTGGGAGAACTTATTTGAGGCATTGACCCTACGAACCACAGTTGCACAGTGGACTGCGGTGATATATTACACATGCTCATAATGTTGCAGTTCTATTGAAGTGTTTACTTCACGCCACCTTTTTAAATATTATTCTAATTGTAATGTATCTCATTTATTTATTATGCAGTAAAAATCTTTTAAAAGAGACGTTTGTTACTTTGTTACATTTGTAGCTATTGATGCGGACATAGTGACTAATTCAGACCTGATCGTAGCAGCAGATTTGTTAGCAGTTGGGCAAAACCATGGGGGTGATTCCGAGTTGTTCGCTCGCTAGCAGATTTTAGCAGCATTGCACACGCTAGGCCGCCGCCCTCTGGGAGTGAATCTTCGCTTAGCAGAAGTGCGAACGAAAAGATTAGCAGAATTGCGAATAAATAATTCTTAGCAGTTTCCGAGTAGCTCCGGACCTACTCATAAATAGCGATCAGTTCAGTCAGTTTCGTTCCTGGTTTGACGTCACAAACACGCCCAACGTTCACTCAGCCTCTCCCCCGTTTCTCCAGCCACTCCCGCATTTTATCCTGGCACGCCTGCGTTTTTCCGCAAACGCCGTGAAAACGATGAGTTTCCGCCCAGAAACACCCACTTCCTGTCAATCACACTCCGATCACTTCAACTATGAAAATTCTTCGTTCTGCCGTGAGTAAATCTACTAAGTTTTGAGCTAAAATACTTTGCGCATGCGCACTGCGTACCATGCGCATGCGCATTTTCGCATTACTCGCTCCGTTGCAAAAATCGGCAACGAGCGATCAACTTGGAATGACCCCCCATGTGCAGTGCAGGATGGGGGGGTTGATGTAACATGTGCCTATTTGGGTGGGGGTTGTTCAAACTGAAATCTAATTTGCAGTGTAAAAGTAAAGCAGCCAGTATTTACCCTGCACAGAAACAAAATAACCCACCCAAATCTAACTCTCTCTGCACATGTTACATCTGCCCCACCTGCAGTGCACATGGTTTTGCCCAACTGCTAACAAATTTGCTGCTGCGATCAGGTCTGAATTACTCCCATAGACTTCATTATTATTACACCGGTTGGGCACAATCTGGAAAAGTTTTTCTCCAGGTTACACAGTATGTTAATGGTCAGAGCCCCCCCCCCCCATTTGCTACACTAAGTAGGGGGTACCATGAAATGCAAGTACCCCATTCGGAGTATTCTGAAGGGACCATTTTTAAGAATTTGGAGAGAAGTGTGTCTGTCATAGGTATGTTCTAGGTTCACTAATTAAATGTCTGCACCCAATGAACGTTCACTTGCGCTTTAAAAGAACGACAATGTGCACTGTTTGGCCGCCCACCCCAGACGGCCAATCTGGACTTTTTGGACTGTATGTCCGCACCAAACAAGCAAAAATCTGAATGAACAATGACAGGACCAGAAATAAAGTTACCTGAATGTAGACGACACGTATTAGTCAGTATTCTGATTATCAGTTACTTTGTGTTTGGCCTGACACAGACAGAATAGCCGCTCAGTTACGCAGCTGCTTCTCCAGGGGGTGCGGAGGTGGAGTATGAAGCAGGCAGGCCCTGGACTGTATACTGTCCTCGCAGAGTTAATACCAGCTGCTGGCACACTTACACCACCTCCTCGCAACTATTTCCTATCCGTTCCATCAAAACATTAATTTCCAGATGCTCCGCTGAACAAGTAGCGGCGATAATCGGTAATGAGAGCTGGAGAGAAGCTTTGTACAGTGTTATAACACGGATTCCGTGGGCCAGGGGCCAGGTAAGAGGTTATTATAAGTGCTACAAATACCGTTTCCTGCAGATAGTACCTCTGGCCAGGGAGTTTATCCATTTCCAAACCTCAGTGATAATCAAAAAGTCATTCCTGCACTAAACCTGGATATAAACTTAATTATTAGCGATTTCCACACCGGCCAGCTGTCTGGTCAGCTCTCATCCCAAATCAGTGTGCAGTCTGGAGATCACACCCGCCAAATGCCCCTTATAACCTGCGCCCCAGGAGAGCAGTTACGGAGGGTTTAGGGGTGGGGAAAGAGGCTGCAAAAGCCCTGGGCACACCCGAGTGTAACGTCCGTTTCTGTGATATAGGATAATAATACACTCACTTGGCAGGTATGTCTCTCTCTGTGACGCAACAAAACATGCATGCACTTCATAGGAACAGTGATTACCTGAGCACAGGTGTATATATATATATATATAAAACTAGGGCATGTTATACTACTGAAAAAAATTAAAATTGCCGGTGTGAGTAAAGTTTTCAGTATGTTGACCCATTTTTCAGCACACAAAATAATCTGAATGATTTGCACAGACACCAAACAAACCGCACGGGCAAGGAAGAGATGGCGCAATTTCCATCACCCTAACGATGCAGCGCTTTTCCATCCCCCAGCCTGACCGACCGCACTACTTTCAATGACAAGATGTTTCGTATAATCATAAGGCTGCATTGTGAGGAGCGATATGCGTTGCGTTGTGTGTTTCGGCACCGCGACCGGAAAGAAAACTTGGAATACAGGTCGTGTGCGGCATCATAACCTCAGTTTTCCACAGCAGTTGCTCAGGTTGGATCATAAATGGAATCTTTGAGGCCTAATGATCAGATTACTATATCCCATTCATGTTATGGCGACATTACACATCGGCTACAAACGCTAATGTCAGCGCCAACACTAAAGGGATCTGAGCCAGAACTAAAGGCTGATGTGTGTTCCGGAGCTAGTGTTCTGCAGAAAGAGCCATTGTCTTTGAAAGTGGACGTGAAATGGATCGGGTCACCCAAAGGGTCTGTGTGGTAATTGCGGTGCTACATAATTGCTTTTAAACGACACATTTCTCTCAGCGACAAGAGCTCCTGCTGCACTTACATCAGATTTCAGGCATTTCACATTGTGAAGCCCAAAATATAGGAGCATCACTTCCATCAGGACAGACCAAGGCACATGCAGGAGGCCTAGGTACAGAATAAAACCAAAGTATAGCAGCTGCTGTGACATTTCTATAGATAAGTATTGTGGACCCATCATTGGCTTAGTCACTACCATGCCCGGCGTTGCAGGGTTTTTCCCTTGCGGTCCTCCAACCATTCCAATCCCTGTCCCCCCCCCCCCCGGCCATCATATTTCTCTGTCCCCCAACCTGCTTTTTTTCTTTTCTTTTCTCTGCTCCCCCCCATCTTTCTCCTCCATTTCTGTCACTCCTCCAACCCCTTTGGCTCATCTCAGTCCCACCCAACTGTCCACTCTCTCGTCTCTGTCCCTCATCTCTCTCTGGGCTCTTCTCATGAAGCAGTGAGAAGTGTGGAGAAGTGAGCCAGTCAACACTGAGGTAACATTTATAATTCGTATACTATAAAATTATACAGAGCAGCTGATTGGTTGCCATTGGCAACTACTCCATTGGCTCACTTCTCTACTCTTTTCACTGCTTTATGAATAGACGCCTCTATCATTTCTGACCCCCTCCATATCTGTGTGTAGCCCCCCCACCCTGGGACACGTTGGGATTGGCAGCTCATCGCCACGGCAGAATGGTATAGACGTACAGGGCTGGGTGGAAAAGACAGGCTGTATCTGTCAGGCAGGCAGTGAGAGCGGTATGGGAGGGGATCTCTACAGTTCTGACCGCTCAACTGCTGGGGGTGGGGGGTTAGGGGCTTCTTGTGGAACATGAACCAGCCAGAGAAGACCGAGGGAAGTCTGATCTGATTGATCCACTGCAGGCTGCAAGGAATTACATGTCAAACATGACATACCAGCAGCCGCCTAACCCCGGAAGGCGACACCCGGAGTAAAACCAAACATAACATTTATTCCCTCACATTAAGAAGAGTATCACTGGTCATTACCAACAGGAAGAGGCAGAGGCCAGGGTTACACCAGATAATTATATGCGGCACTGTATGCAGAGTCATTGTCATGCCGCACGCATTCCAACTATAGTCCCACCACGCCAAACGCAGGTCGCACAGTCATCATACATCTTCATCTCAGAGATTTCTCATCATTTATGGTAAGACCTCTCGGCGCTGGGCTGGAGATCTAGCGTTGGACGTGTAAACAGCAAGATACATTTTTCCCCCTAAATATTTAGCCTACGTGTTGCGGACGCCTGGGGATGAGGTGCGGTGTCCGAGCAATTAGCAATGATTTGTCGTTGGACATCTCAGTAATAAACTGATTGGCTGGCGAGTTTAACAAACACCCGCTGCCCCTTCCCCAACTTTCTCCAACTTAACAAACCATTAATTGTCACTACAGTATATAAACGCAACCTGGTATAAAGATGACTTATTTATAAACATGGGTACCACCTACGGTAATTTAATTTACAACTATAAATCTATATCGACTCCATCGCGACAATGAATTACTTGATATCCAGCAGGAACGAAGGCATTAAAAACAAGAGATGTGCGGTTTGGTTCTCCAGAAATCTGAATCCAACCCGAATTCTAAGGATCCAAACTGAACCAAAACCTGGACCAGATCCGATCCGAATTTGGATCTTTTTGCGGCTCGGAATTTGGATTTTAAATCTGAAGTTTGGGATTTGGATTGCAAAAAGTAAATGATTTTAGCTGTTTTTGTCGATTTTTTTTTTGCAATGATTATTGGGGGGGTGTGGGGGGGGGGGGGGGAGGCCGCACACATCTCTAGTTAAAAATGCCTCTTTTTGTCACATAGTAAAGACATGCAATAACATACAGAGGTGAATGCAGAGCCAAATCCATACGTATTATTCTCTGAACCCTTCCTGTGGCCAGAGGAGCATCACACAGTCACGCACGCTGTGTTTACCAGCTGACAGCAATGCACCCCCCCTCAATTTCCTTCCCTTCCCATATCTCATTTTCTATTCAAATTTGCGAAGGTGTCCGATCTGAGGCGGCGGATGGTGCATTTGCGCATGTCACTGCGCAGGATGGCCTCACAGCTGGCACCGGCCACAGACACCCTGGTTACCTACTGCAGCGACGGATACACACAGCACGGTGTGACAGTGTGATGCTGCACAGAGCAGGGTGTAACAATGTAACACGACGCAGCATGTAAGATCTGCCACAATGTATCAGCCGGCCCTATTGTCCTTACCTTTATGACAGACGCTCCCACCCTAGACAGAGGACTGTGCATCTGAGCAGCTGCAGCCATGTTGGCGATAGTATTAAGGTGATTCATCTGATTCATTGCCATGGCAACGGATGCAGGAGGGAGGCTCACGGGGAGGAGGGGGTGAGGCATCATCATGAACGGGATCTCTAATCCTAAAAAACAGAGAAGTTTTCAGACGTCAGTGCACGAGAACATACATGACCCTGACTGACATGTTACTGCTGTATGTAGCGGTCTGTCACAGGACATCACATCTCTCTATATACTGTATATAGTCCCCCCCACAGCAGAAGACAGAACCCTCGGCGTGTGATGTTTGCTATACAGAAACGCAGCACTGCACCCGGAGCGTGACAGCACACTGCAGGTGTGCGCAGCGTTGGCCAGGTCTGCCCTGTGACATTAAGCAGCACACCAGGTGCATAGTACAGCACTGCACCCGGAGCGTGACAGCACATTGCAGGTGTGCGCAGCGTTGGCTAGGACTGCCCTGTGACATTAAGCAGCACACCAGGTGCACAGTACAGAGCGTGACAGCACATTGCAGGTGTGCGCAGCGTTGGCTAGGACTGCACGGTGACATTAAGCAGCACACCAGGTGCATAGTACAGCACTGCACCCGGAGCGTGACAGCACATTGCAGGTGTACGCAGCGTTGGCTAGGACTGCATGGTGACATTAAGCAGCAGACCAGGTGCATAGTACAGCACTGCACCCGGAGCGTGACAGCACATTGCAGGTGTGCGCAGCGTTGGCTAGGACTGCATGGTGACATTAAGCAGCACACCAGATGCATAGTACAGCACTGCACCCGGAGCGTGACAGCAAATTGCAGGTGTGCGCAGCGTTGGCTAGGTCTGCCCTGTGACATTAAGCAGCACACCAGGTGCATAGTACAGCACTGCACCCGGAGCGTGACAGCACATTGCAGGTGTGCGCAGCGTTGGCTAGGACTGCATGGTGACATTAAGCAGCACACCAGATGCATAGTACAGCACTGCACCCGGAGCGTGACAGCAAATTGCAGGTGTGCGCAGCGTTGGCTAGGACTGCATGGTGACATTAAGCAGCAGACCAGGTGCATAGTACAGCACTGCACCCGGAGCGTGACAGCACATTGCAGGTTTGCGCAGCGTTGGCTAGGACTGCATGGTGACATTAAGCAGTACACCAGGTGCATAGTACAGCACTGCACCCGGAGCGTGACAGCACATTGCAGGTGTACGCAGCGTTGGCTAGGTCTGCACGGTGACATTAAGCAGCACACCAGGTGCATAGTACAGCACTGCACCCGGAGCGTGACAGCACATTGCAGGTGTACGCAGCGTTGGCCAGGTCTGCATGGTGACATTAAGCAGCACACCAGGTGCATAGTACAGCACTGCATCCGGAGCGTGACAGCACATTGCAGGTGTACGCAGCGTTGGCTAGGACTGCATGGTGACATTAAGCAGCACACCAGGTGCATAGTACAGCACTGAACCCGGAGCGTGACAGCAAATTGCAGGTGTGCGCAGCGTTGGCTAGGTCTGCCCTGTGACATTAAGCAGCACACCAGGTGCATAGTACAGCACTGCACCCGGAGCGTGACAGCACATTGCAGGTGTACGCAGCGTTGGCTAGGACTGCATGGTGACATTAAGCAGCAGACCAGGTGCATAGTACAGCACTGCACCCGGAGCGTGACAGCACATTGCAGGTGTGCGCAGCGTTGGCTAGGTCTGCCCTGTGACATTAAGCAGCACACCAGGTGCATAGTACAGCACTGCACCCGGAGCGTGACAGCACATTGCAGGTGTGCGCAGCGTTGGCTAGTACTGCATGGTGACATTAAGCAGCACACCAGGTGCATAGTACAGCACTGCACCCGGAGCGTGACAGCACATTGCAGGTGTACGCAGCGTTGGCTAGGACTGCATGGTGACATTAAGCAGCAGACCAGGTGCATAGTACAGCACTGCACCTGGAGCGTGACAGCACATTGCAGGTGTGCGCAGCGTTGGCCAGGTCTGCCCTGTGACATTAAGCAGCACATCAGGTGCATAGTACAGCACTGCACCCGGAGCGTGACAGCACATTGCAGGTGTGCGCAGCGTTGGCTAGGACTGCCCTGTGACATTAAGCAGCACACCAGGTGCATAGTACAGCACTGCACCCGGAGCGTGAAAGCACATTGCAGGTGTGCACAGCGTTGGCTAGGACTGCATGGTGACATTAAGCAGCACACCAGGTGCATAGTACAGCACTGGAGATTGTACTGCAGGAATTGCCCCTTGTCGCCTGTGGCAATGATCAGGTGACGCCGAGTGACACTGTTTCTGATAACATGGTAATTACCCCCGGGAGCAAATCAGACTGCTGTATTCAGCAAACACAGAACTTGGGTGGACCTCCAAGAGGTAGAAAAGGTGTCGGGATTCCGGCGCCGGTATACTGTGCGCCGGGATCCCAAGAACCGGTATACTGAATACCACCCAACTGTACTAGATGAAACCTGACGTCTGACTGGCTGCACCAGGTCACATGACATTGTGCTGCTTGCTGTATGTGTCATCAATAGAGACTCCATTTATCTGCTGTTTATGGGGTACACGGCCAGAACAGGGGGGAGGTGAGATGGGGGTACAGGGCCAGAACAGGGGGAAGGTAAGATGGGGTGTACAGGGCCAGAACAGGGAGGAGGTGAGATGGGGGTACAGGGCCAGAACAGGGGGGTGAGATGGGGGTACAGGGCCAGAACAGGGGGGAGGTGAGATGGAGTGTACAGGGCCAGAACAGGAAAGGTGAGATGGGGGTATGCGATAAGGACGGGGAAGGTGAGATGGGGGTACGAGATAAGGACGGGGAAGGTGAGATGGGGGTACAGGATCAGGACGGGGAAGGTGAGTTGGTGGTGTTTTGGATCAGGACGGAGAAGGTGAGGTGAGGGTGTGTAGGATCATGATGGGGAAAGTGAGATGGGAGTGTACAAGACAAGATAAGGACGGGGAAGGTGAGATGAGGGTGTGTAGGATCAGGACGGGGAAGGTGAGATGGGGGGGGGGGGGGGGGAGTAGAGGATCAGGACGGGGAAGGTGAGATGAGGGTGTATGGAATCAGGACGGGGAAGGTGAGATGAGAGTGTACGGAATCAGGACGGGGAAGGTGAGATGAGGGTGTACGGAATCAGGACGGGGAAGGTGAGATGGGGGGGGTGTAGGATCAGGACGGGGAAGGTGAGATGGGGGGGTGTAGGATCAGGACAGGGAAGGTGAGATGAGGGTGTACGGAATCAGGATGGGGAAGATGAGATGGGGGTGTACGGACTCGGGACGGGGAAGGTGAGATGGGGGTGTGTAGGATCAGGACGGGGAAGGTGAGATGAGGGTGTGTAGGATCAGGACGGGGAAGGTGAGATGAGGGTGTGTAGGATCAGGACGGGGAAGGTGAGATTAGGGTGTGTAGAATCAGGACGGGGAAGGTGAGATGGGGGTGTGTAGAATCAGGACGGGGAAGGTGAGATGAGGGTGTGTAGGATTAGGACGGGGAAGGCGAGATGTAGATGTACGGGATTAGGACGGGGAAGTTGAGATGGTGGTGTGTACGATCAGGGCGGGGAAGGCAAGATGGTGGTGTGTAGGATCAGGACAGGGAAAGTGAGATGGGGGTGTACGGAATCAGGATGGGGAAGATGAGATGGGAGTGTACAAGACAAGATAAGGACGGGGAAGGTGAGATGAGGGTGTGTAGGATCAGGACGGGGAAGGTGAGATGGGGGGTGGGGGGGAGTAGAGGATCAGGACGGGGAAGGTGAGATGGGGGTGTATGGAATCAGGATGCGGAAGATGAGGTGGGGGTGTACGGAATCAGGACGGGGAAGGTGAGATGGGGGGGTGTAGGATCAGGACGGGGAAGGTGAGATGGGGGGGGTGTAGGATCAGGACGGGGAAGGTGAGATGGGGGGGTGTAGGATCAGGACGGGGAAGGTGAGATGGGGGGGTGTAGGATCAGGACGGGGAAGGTGAGATGGTGGTGTGTAGGATCAGGACGGGGGAAGGTGAGATGAGGGTGTACGGAATCAGGATGGGGAAGATGAGATGGGGGGGGGGGGGGGGGGGAGTACAGGATCAGGACGGGGAAGGTGAGTTGAGGGTGTATGGAATCAGTATGGGGAAGATGAGATGGGGGTGTACGGAATCAGGACGGGGAAGGTGAGATGGTGGTGTGTAGGATCAGGACGGGGACGGTGAGATGAGGGTGTACGGAATCAGGATGGGAAAGATTAAATGGGGTGGGTGGGGGAGGGGGGGAGTACAGGATCAGGACGGGGAAGGTGAGTTGAGGGTGTATGGAATCAGGACGGGGAAGGTGAGATGGGGGTGTATGGAGTCAGGACGGGGAAGGTGAGATGGGGGTGTATGGAGTCAGGACGGGGAAGGTGAGATGGGGGTGTACGGAATCAGGACGGGGAAGGTGAGATGGGGGTGTGTAGGATCAGGACGGGGAAGGTGAGATGAGGGTGTACGGAATCAGGATGGGGAAGATGAGATGGTGGGGGGGGATCAGGACGAGGAAGGTGAGTTGAGGGTGTATGGAATCAGGACGGGGAAGGTGAGATGGGGGGGAGGGGAGTGTACGGAATCAGGACGGGGAAGGTGAGATGGGGGTGTGTAGGATCAGGACGGGGAAGGTGAGATGGGGGGGTGTACGGAATCAGGATGGGGAAGATGAGATGGGGGTGTACGGACTCGGGACGGGGAAGATGAGATGGGGGTGTACGGACTCGGGACGGGGAAGGTGAGATGGGGGTGTGTAGGATCAGGACGGGGAAGGTGAGATGAGGGTGTATGGAATCAGGACGGGGAAGGTGAGATGGGGGGGAGGGGAGTGTACGGAATCAGGACGGGGAAGGTGAGATGGGGGTGTGTAGGATCAGGACGGGGAAGGTGAGATGGGGGGGTGTACGGAATCAGGATGGGGAAGATGAGATGGGGGTGTACGGACTCGGGACGGGGAAGATGAGATGGGGGTGTACGGACTCGGGACGGGGAAGGTGAGATGGGGGTGTGTAGGATCAGGACAGGGAAGGTGAGATGGAGTGTATATGATCAGGACGGGGAAGGTGAGATGAGGGTGTACGGGTCAGGACGGGGAAGGTGAGATGGGGGTGTGTAGGATCAGGACAGGGAAGGCGAGATGTGGGTATACGGGATCAGGACGGGGAAGTTGATATGGTGGTGTGTAGAATCAGGACGGGGAAGGTGAGATGGGGGAGTACAGGATCAGGACGGAGGTGAGATGAGGATGTGTAGGATCAGGACAGGGAAGGTGAGATGAGGGTGTGTAGGATCAGGACAGGGAAGGTGAGATGAGGGTGTGTAGGATCAGGACGGGGAAGGTGAGATGAGGGTGTGTAGGATCAGGACGGGGAAGGTGAGATGGGGGAGTACAGGATCAGGACGGGGAAGGTGAGATGGGGGAGTACAGGATCAGGACGGGGAAGGTGAGATGGGGGAGTACAGGATCAGGACGGGGAAGGTGAGATGGGGGGAGTACAGGATCAGGACGGGGAAGGTGAGATGAGGGTGTACGGCATCAGGATGGGGAAGATGAGATGGGGTGTACAGAATTAGGACGGGAAACGTGAGATGAGGGTGTGTAGGATCAGGACGGGGAATGTGAGATGTGGATGTACGGGATCAGGATGGGTAAGGTGAGATAGGGGCCGTGTAGGATCAGGACGGGGAAAGGGAGTTGTTGGTGTGTTGGATTAGGACAGGGAACGTGAGATGAAGTGTATATGATCAGGATGGGGAAGGTGAGATGGGGGTGTACGGGACCAGGATGGGGAAGGTGAGATGGGGGAGTACAGGATCAGGGCGGGGAAGGTGAGATGAGGGTGTACGGGTCAGGATGGGGAAGGTGAGATGGGGGGGGGGGGGTGGGAGTACAGGATCAGGACGGGGAAGGTGAGTTGAGGGTGTATGGAATCAGGATGGGGAAGATGAGATGGGGGTGTACGGAATCAGGACGGGGAAGGTGAGATGGTGGTGTGTAGGATCAGGACGGGGAAGGTGAGATGAGGGTGTACGGAATCAGGATGGGGAAGATTAAATGGGGTGGGTGGGGGAGGGGGGGGGAGTACAGGATCAGGACGGGGAAGGTGAGTTGAGGGTGTATGGAATCAGGACGGGGAAGGTGAGATGGGGGTGTATGGAGTCAGGACGGGGAAGGTGAGATGGGGGTGTATGGAGTCAGGACGGGGAAGGTGAGATGGGGGTGTACGGAATCAGGACGGGGAAGGTGAGATGGGGGTGTGTAGGATCAGGACGGGGAAGGTGAGATGAGGGTGTACGGAATCAGGATGGGGAAGATGAGATGGTGGGGGGGGATCAGGACGAGGAAGGTGAGTTGAGGGTGTATGGAATCAGGACGGGGAAGGTGAGATGGGGGGGAGGGGAGTGTACGGAATCAGGACGGGGAAGGTGAGATGGGGGTGTGTAGGATCAGGACGGGGAAGGTGAGATGGGGGGGTGTACGGAATCAGGATGGGGAAGATGAGATGGGGGTGTACGGACTCGGGACGGGGAAGATGAGATGGGGGTGTACGGACTCGGGACGGGGAAGGTGAGATGGGGGTGTGTAGGATCAGGACGGGGAAGGTGAGATGAGGGTGTATGGAATCAGGATGGGGAAGATGAGATGGGGGTGTACGGACTCGGGACGGGGAAGGTGAGATGGGGGTGTGTAGGATCAGGACAGGGAAGGTGAGATGGAGTGTATATGATCAGGACGGGGAAGGTGAGATGAGGGTGTACGGGTCAGGACGGGGAAGGTGAGATGGGGGTGTGTAGGATCAGGACAGGGAAGGCGAGATGTGGGTATACGGGATCAGGACGGGGAAGTTGATATGGTGGTGTGTAGAATCAGGACGGGGAAGGTGAGATGGGGGAGTACAGGATCAGGACGGAGGTGAGATGAGGATGTGTAGGATCAGGACAGGGAAGGTGAGATGAGGGTGTGTAGGATCAGGACAGGGAAGGTGAGATGAGGGTGTGTAGGATCAGGACGGGGAAGGTGAGATGGAGTGTATATGATCAGGACGGGGAAGGTGAGATGGGGGAGTACAGGATCAGGACGGGGAAGGTGAGATGGGGGAGTACAGGATCAGGACGGGGAAGGTGAGATGAGGGTGTACGGCATCAGGATGGGGAAGATGAGATGGGGTGTACAGAATTAGGACGGGAAACGTGAGATGAGGGTGTGTAGGATCAGGACGGGGAATGTGAGATGTGGATGTACGGGATCAGGATGGGTAAGGTGAGATAGGGGCTGTGTAGGATCAGGACGGGGAAAGGGAGTTGGTGGTGTGTTGGATTAGGACAGGGAACGTGAGATGAAGTGTATATGATCAGGATGGGGAAGGTGAGATGGGGGTGTACGGGACCAGGATGGGGAAGGTGAGATGGGGGAGTACAGGATCAGGGCGGGGAAGGTGAGATGAGGGTGTACGGGTCAGGATGGGGAAGGTGAGATGGGGGTGTATGGGATCAGGATGGGGAAGGTGAGATGGGGGGGTGTAGGATCAGGACGGGGAAGGTGAGATGGGGGGGTGTAGGATTAGGACAGGGATCGTGAGATGGAGTGTTTATGATCAGGATGGGGAAGGTGAGATGGAGGTGTGTAGGATCAGGACGGGGAAGGTGAGATGGTGGTGTGTAGGATCAGGATTGGGAAGGTGAGATGGTGGTGTATGGGTCAGAACGGGGAAGGTGAGATGGGGGTGTGTAGGATCAGGACGGGGAAGGTGAGATTGGGGAGTATGGGATTAGGACGGGGAAGGTGAGATGGGGGTGTGTAGGATCAGGACGGGGAAGGTGAGATGGTGGTGTGTAGGATCAGGATTGGGAAGGTGAGATGGTGGTGTATGGGTCAGAACGGGGAAGGTGAGATGGGGGGGGTGTAGGATCAGGACGGGGAAGGTGAGATTGGGGAGTATGGGATTAGGACGGGGAAGGTGAGATTGGGGAGTATGGGATCAGGACGGGGAAGGTGAGATTGGGGAGTATGGGATCAGGACGGGGAAGGTGAGATTGGGGAGTATGGGATCAGGACGGGGAAGGTGAGATTGGGGAGTATGGGATCAGGACGGGGAAGGTGAGATTGGGGAGTATGGGATCAGGACGGGGAAGGTGAGATGTGGATGTATGGGATCAGGATGGGGAAGGTGAGATGGGGGGGTGTAGGATCAGGACGGGGAAAGTGAGTTGGTGGTGTGTAGGATTAGGACAGGGATCGTGAGATGGAGTGTATATGATCAGGATGGGGAAGGTGAGATAGGGGTGTGTAGGATCAGGATGGGGAAGGTGAGATGGGGGTGTGTAGGATCAGGACGGGGAAGGTGAGATTGGGGAGTATGGGATCAGGACGGGGAAGGTGAGATTGGGGAGTATGGGATGAGGACGGGGAAGGTGAGATTGGGGAGTATTGGATCAGGACGGGGAAGGTGAGATAGGAGTACAGGGTCAGGGCAGGAAGAATGCAAGAATGAGCAGTACAAGGTCTGAGCAGGAGGAATTGAGAAGGGAATTCTTAGAATCAGGACAGGGGAAACGTGAGAAAAGGTGTGTATAGGTTTAAGAGAAAATGTGAAAAGGGTGTACAGGGTCAGTACAAGGAGAAAGGGAGTAAAAGCAGTACACAATTAGAATAGGAGGGCATGGGGATTTACAGTACTGGAAGCACCGGGGCTATCTAACAAGGAGGCTTCTGTTTTCATTTGCCAAAGCAGTCAGTGTACCTTTCCATGAGTGGAAAATGTACCATTTATGGAGCTTGGCCCCTGTTAGTCCTCAGACGGTGTTAGTCATTGGAGCCTATATGCAACTTTTTCACATTTTTGTTTTTCGGAGAAGGATCCTTGTGATCCCTCTCCAGTAGCCTACGCTTGCACATGCATATCCCGGTGGTCATGGCTGTGCATATGGCTGGTACTCCTGTCCAGCAGCGTCATGGTGCCGGTGAGACTGAGAAGACACACTGAGTAACAGGGGGCAAACTTTGTTCTGTATCACTGCGATATAGAACTCACTCCACGACCCGCCAACCGTAATGAGTAAAATCCTCCATTAACTATTAACCCTATTACACAGGGTATATACATAGGGATTACTGATCCCTATGCTGACACACGGAATTTAAACAGATGAAGAAAACACACACGAAAAAACTTTCCGCATGTTTCATTTATGTGCTGCTCATGTATTTATTTTTAAATCAAATATGCAGAGAATAAGCCCCATTGACTTGACATCCGGAGCCAGCACTGTAACTCTGTACACGGAACATAAAGTAGAGAGGACGCTGGTTTTCAGACCACTTGTTATGTCCACAACTTTTCAATTAAAAAACCGCATGTTGACCGATCATTGAGTCTCGCACATAAAACGTTGACAGAAATATTATTTTACACAGAAAAGCGATCACTCGGAGCCTTGACTTCTCATATATTCTAATTACCCAGGGATAAATTCACAGTATATCTGGAATATATACGGCCTCATTGCAAACGCCACATCATTTAATTCTGGGCTAAAATTCATTTTGGACAATATTTCTTATTTTATGCCTGCGACATAAATTAATGAATTAATCATAGACTTCTTTTTATTTTATGATGTACTTCCCACTATAATTTTACAATGAATTATACAACAATCTAGCCGAACACTAAATATGATTTCAGGACAATTACATGTCATTTCTTAGGTCTCGCTAAAACGCTTCTTTTTCCCGTCATCATTATAATTCTTCCAGATTCTCAGTTAGACATTATTTTCTCTGGCACGCTATAGAAAAATAATTAAAACTGCAATTAATTAAGGGAATTTTTTTAAACATATTAATCCTATTGTAAACCCAGAAGATGAGGCTAACACCATCTTAGCCGATTTACAATGTACAATGCCCATATAGGATATAACTATAATTACAGCCGCCGCCTCACTTCCCTGTGAGGTCACCAGTTCCTAGTGAACAGATTGGCTGCTTTTTCCTCTTCCAGGTATAGACCTGAACGAATACATAGTTACACTGCATTTACCAACAGGAGACGGATGTTGGTATGGGCAATGCAGTTAAAAACTGTAGATCACCCCATGTGTACAATTTCCTAATGTTACCCATATAAATACATGTAAAAACCCGTGTCAAAGCATATAGTAAAAAATGCATGCATTTAGCTAAAGCGGCCGATAAGAATTATATTGTAGTTTTTATATAACAAGCGTAAAAACCATCCACTCACACTAATCAATCAAAAACTTTCTTGGAACCGTATACAATCTTTTGTTACACTAAAAAAAAATATTTCATTTATTTATTTCTAAATGTATCTATCTATTTATGCATTTATTTAGTGTAAGTAATTTTGATATACTTGTGGATGACTTTAATACAGAGGCCTTAATCCTAAAAAACTTTTTGGGGGTTATGAACTGGTTAAGAAATCTTCTGTAGCCATATGAGAATGTTATTGATGTGGCCAATGAGTTCATATTTCCCTTTGATGAATAGCAGACCATGAGCTCACCTGGTCTTCCTCAGGACACTTTGTAACCATTATTTTCCTGGGTGTGGATCATAGGGTCGACCACTATTGGTCGACAGTGACTAGGTCAACACATGGAATAGGTTGACACGTTCTTTAGGTCGACCTGAACAAGGTCGACATGGAAAAGGGTCGACATCCGTTTTTTTCTTCTTCATTTTTTTGGTGTCATTTTCTTCGTAAAGTGACGAGAACCCCAATTAGTGCACAGTGTCACCTCGCACGGCTCGCCAGGCTTCGGGTACGGTGCCACGCTCTACTAACGCTATTACAGGTTACTATTCCCAATTGTAGTCCACGTGGAACGTAAAGTACGGAAAAGTACAAAAAATGAAACATTTTTGAAAAACTCATGTCGACCTAATGACTGTCGACCTAGAAACAGGATACCATCTTCCTGACCTCACCCCACCACTAATCAGCCACATATTGGACCCTGGTTGTGTTCTCTTTTATACGTACTATACGTACTGTTGGCCAGGAGGTGGTTCTGTTGGAGAGGACTCAACGGATGTGTACTTCCGATCCCGGACTGTCCGGACAAAGTGACGTGTCCTAGTCCATGCTGAGAGCCACTGGTGGTGATCGGAGACTGGAGCTTCTCCTTATCCCACGAGGATTCACTTCCACCTGGAGGATGAAGAGGAAGGGACACGTTTACCACAACAGAACCATACATTCATTTCTCCGCTGTGGACGCAATTTCATAAGAAGTTACTTATTTTGCTTCTTTACAGAAAGTTTCTGGTAATTAAAATATTGGTCAGTGTGGAGTTTCCACATTTTTTATATATATATATATATATATATATATATATATATATACACACATACACACACACACACACACACACACACACACATATATACATACATACATATAGTGCAATATACAATACACATTTCTTTCTCCACAGGGCTCAGATACTGTATACATATAGCATAGGCAAGGCTGCAAACTAGGGCGTTAATTTTTTTATGTTTGGGTGGTGGGCGGGCAGACACAAGGGGTCCTCACACGAGTAGCTAAATGTCTAGTAGCAGCTCTGAGCAAAAGCAATATATCATTAAGGATGGTACTCCCAGTGCTTACAGTAAAAATCAACTATGGATCCAAACATTTTGAATAAATATATTTCTTTTGAGGTTTCATATGAAACCTTGTACGGTTTAACCTGTAATGGGAGAGACTCAGCAAGTATTCTAGTAGTTGTATAATGAGATGGACACAGTAACTCTGTATCAGGAAGAGGGCAGAGAAGGAAGTTACTCTGTATCGGGAAGAGTACAGGGAAGGAAGTTACTCTGTATCGGAAAGAGGGCAGAGAAGAAAGATACTCTGTATCGGGAAGAGGGCAGAGAAGGAAGTTACTCTGTATCGGGAAGAGGGCAGAGAAGGAAGTTACTCTGTATCGGGAAGAGGGCAGAGAAGGAAGTAACTCTGTATCAGGAAGAGGGCAGAGAAGGAAGTAACTCTGTATCGGGAAGAGGGCAGAGAAGGAAGTTACTCTGTATCGGGAAGAGGGCAGAGAAGGAAGTTACTCTGTATCGGGAAGAGGGCAGAGAAGGAAGTAACTCTGTATCAGGAAGAGGGCAGAGAAGGAAGTAACTCTGTATCGGGAAGAGGGCAGAGAAGGAAGTTACTCTGTATCGGGAAGAGGGCAGAGAAGGAAGTTACTCTGTATCAGGAAGAGGGCAGAGAAGGAAGTAACTCTGTATCGGGAAGAGGGCAGAGAAGGAAGTTACTCTGTATCGGGAAGAGGGCAGAGAAGGAAGTTACTCTGTATCGGGAAGAGGGTAGAGAAGAAAGATACTCTGTATCGGGAAGAGGGCAGAGAAGGAAGTTACTCTGTATCAGGAAGAGGGCAGAGAAGGAAGTAACTCTGTATCGGGAAGAGGGCAGAGAAGGAAGTAACTCTGTATCGGGAAGAGGACAGAGAAGGAAGTTACTCTGTATCGGGAAGAGGGCAGAGAAGGAAGTAACTCTGTATCAGGAAGAGGGCAGAGAAGGAAGTAAACTCTGTATCGGGAAGAGAAGGAAGTAACTCTGTATCGGGAAGAGAAGGAAGTTACTCTGTATCGGAAAGAGGGCAGAGAAGGAAGTTACTCTGTATCGGGAAGAGGGCAGAGAAGGAAGTAACTCTGTATCAGGAAGAGGGCAGAGAAGGAAGTAACTCTGTATCGGGAAGAGGGCAGAGAAGGAAGTAACTCTGTATCGGGAAGAGGACAGAGAAGGAAGTTACTCTGTATCGGGAAGAGGGCAGAGAAGGAAGTAACTCTGTATCAGGAAGAGGGCAGAGAAGGAAGTAACTCTGTATCAGGAAGAGGGCAGAGAAGGAAGTAACTCTGTATCGGGAAGAGGGCAGAGAAGGAAGTTACTCTGTATCGGGAAGAGGGCAGAGAAGGAAGTTACTCTGTATCGGGAAGAGAAGAAAGTTACTCTGTATCGGGAAGAGAAGGAAGATGCTCTGTATCGGGAAGAAAAGGAAGATACTCTGTATCGGGAAGAGAAGGAAGATACTCTGTATCGGGAAGAGAAGGAAGATACTCTGTATCGGGAAGAGAAGGAAGATACTCTGTATCGGGAAGAGAAGGAAGATACTCTATATCGGGAAGAGAAGGAAGTAACTCTGTATCGGGAAGAGGGCAGAGAAGGAAGTTACTCTGTATCGGGAAGAGGGCAGAGAAGGAAGTTACTCTGTATCGGGAAGAGGGCAGAGAAGGAAGTTACTCTATCAGGAAGAGGGCAGAGAAGGAAGTTACTCTGTATCAGGAAGAGGGCAGAGAAGGAAGTAACTCTGTATCGGGAAGAGGGCAGAGAAGGAAGTTACTCTGTATCGGGAAGAGGGCAGAGAAGGAAGTTACTCTGTATCGGGAAGAGGGCAGAGAAGGAAGTAACTCTATATCGGGAAGAGGGCAGAGAAGGAAGTTACTCTGTATCGGGAAGAGAAGAAAGTTACTCTGTATCGGGAAGAGAAGGAAGATGCTCTGTATCGGGAAGAAAAGGAAGATACTCTGTATCGGGAAGAGAAGGAAGATACTCTGTATCGGGAAGAGAAGGAAGATACTCTGTATCGGGAAGAGAAGGAAGATACTCTGTATCGGGAAGAGAAGGAAGATACTCTGTATCGGGAAGAGAAGGAAGTAACTCTGTATCGGGAAGAGGGCAGAGAAGGAAGTTACTCTGTATCGGGAAGAGGGCAGAGAAGGAAGTTACTCTGTATCGGGAAGAGGGCAGAGAAGGAAGTTACTCTATCAGGAAGAGGGCAGAGAAGGAAGTTACTCTGTATCAGGAAGAGGGCAGAGAAGGAAGTAACTCTGTATCGGGAAGAGGGCAGAGAAGGAAGTTACTCTGTATCGGGAAGAGGGCAGAGAAGGAAGTTACTCTGTATCGGGAAGAGGGCAGAGAAGGAAGTAACTCTATATCGGGAAGAGGGCAGAGAAGGAAGTTACTCTGTATCGGGAAGAGGGCAGAGAAGGAAGTAACTCTGTATCGGGAAGAGGGCAGAGAAGGAAGTAACTCTGTATCGGGAAGAGGGCAGAGAAGGAAGTTACTCTGTATCGGGAAGAGGGCAGAGAAGGAAGTCACTCTGTATCGGGAAGAGGGCAGAGAAGGAAGTCACTCTGTATCGGGAAGAGGGCAGAGAAGGAAGTCACTCTGTATCGGGAAGAGGGCAGAGAAGGAAGTCACTCTGTATCGGGAAGAGGGCAGAGAAGGAAGTCACTCTGTATCGGGAAGAGGGCAGAAAAGGAAGTCACTCTGTATCGGGAAGAGGGCAGAGAAGGAAGTAATTCTGTATCGGGAAGAGGGCAGAGAAGGAAGTTACTCTGTATCGGGAAGAGGGCAGAGAAGGAAGTTACTCTGTATCGGGAAGAGGGCAGAGAAGGAAGTTACTCTGTATCGGGAAGAGGGCAGAGAAGGAAGTTACTCTGTATTGGGAAGAGGGCAGAGAAGGAAGTTACTCTGTATCGGGAAGAGGGCAGAGAAGGAAGTTACTCTGTATCGGGAAGAGGGCAGAGAAGGAAGTCACTCTGTATCGGGAAGAGGGCCGAGAAGGAAGTCACTCTGTATCGGGAAGAGGGCCGAGAAGGAAGTCACTCTGTATCGGGAAGAGGGCAGAGAAGGAAGTCACTCTGTATCGGGAAGAGGGCAGAGAAGGAAGTTACTCTGTATCGGGAAGAGGGCAGAAAAGGAAATTACTCTGTATCGGGAAGAGAAGGAAGATACTCTGTATCGGGAAGAGAAGGAAGATACTCTGTATCGGGAAGAGAAGGAAGATACTCTGTATCGGGAAGAGAAGGAAGATACTCTGTATCGGGAAGAGAAGGAAGATACTCTGTATCGGGAAGAGAAGGAAGATACTCTGTATCGGGAAGAGAAGGAAGATACTCTGTATCGGGAAGAGAAGGAAGATACTCTGTATCGGGAAGAGAAGGAAGATACTCTGTATTGGGTAGAGGGCAGAGAAGGAAGTAAATCCCATCCCTTCCGCCGGACACACAGACAGATTCTAATTTGATGGTAATTCAGTTTTACTATTTAATAATCCACAGTTACACGGCCGCTTCTCCAGCACAAACCAGGGAGAACATTACCATGCACAATCTGCAATGTAAGCAAATCCATTATTAGGCCTAACAGGTCCACTTTCTGCCATTATTTAAAATGGAAAACACATTTGTGATTTAGGAACTGACACGGCCGTACATTTGCCGTTACTTAATTAAAACAAATTCTGCGATCATCTCCAGCACCTGTCTCCCGGTGAATATATAACCTGTGTTTACAGCACTCATGCAATAAACTCAATGTCAAGCAGTGCGTTCATTACCTGTTTCAGCTACGTCAGGAGAAAAGAGCCCTTACCACGAGTACTTAGCGAGCGGCTGCGCCCGCAGAAAAACAACACATAGTGCTATCATTCAAAGACAGTCAGCAAGACTGCGGCAACGGTCAAAACGAAAGCCGGCGCTGTAATTTAATGCGCAGGCCCTACGAGCAGCGTGTTCTGCCGTCACGTGGCGCCTGGAGCCTCTCATCTCTGCGCATTTAGACACGAGAGCACCACGCTACCCACATACGCACTCCAAATCTCAGCGGAGAGCTCCCGCTTTATTTTTATATTTTTTTATTTAATATCAGAAACAGAAGCCGCTACTCTCACAGTTGAATAAAACCAACATTTATCATCCTGTTACATGAAAGTAAATTTCACTTTCTCCTGGAGTGGCACAGTAAAAAACATAAAAAATAAATATATAACGCTTCATTGGGGAAGTCCGGAAATATACACAGTGGCGGCCATCGCTATTTATCACATGGTGTCACCGTCTCTCACTCTGACACCAGCTACGGGGTCTGCGCCGCAGCCTCTCACGGGGTCAAACTTGAAAAACATCTGGTCGAATTAAGAGGAAACCAAATTACAAATGATTATGTAAATAGAATAACTAGTTGGGTTAATGAAGGCTGCGCAGTGGAGAGGACACATGACTGTTTCCAGATGACTAAGGAATGGAGTGATGGCGATGCTGAGAGCTTGCACACGGAGCCATTAGTTAATCAATAAGCCGTATATCATCCGCTGATGGCGTTGTCTACAAGGATCTGGTTTACAAGGCGTGTGCGTAATAAGTCTACACTGAGCTAGTAAAATACATTTCTCCCCTAATCGCTGATTTCCATTCCGTCTGTCCCTTTATCATTAGCATTTATTTATATAGCGCTAACATACGCCGTGGCGTTTTACAGTTTTTTGCCGTTTCTGAGTAGGTCTGAACTTAGCCCTTGTGATTGCTTCAGTCTTTTTGGTCCCGGAATTGACGTCGGACACCCGCCCTGCAAACGCCTGGACACGCCTGCGTTTTTCCAAACACTCCAGAAAACGGTCAGTTGCCACCCACAAACGCCTTCTTCCTGTCAATCTCCTTGCGATCGCCTGTGCGAATGGATTCTTCGCTAAATCCATCGCACAGCAACGATCCGCTGTGTACCCGTACAACGCGCCTGCGCATTGTGGTGCATATGCATGCGCAGTAGTAACCCGTTTGCTGCGCTGCGAAAAACGTCAGCGAGCGATGGACTTGGAATGACCCCCAATGTCACAAGTAAGAGTACTTATGCTGATTTGGTTCCTGTGCTCTGTATATACTAGATTATGTACCCTCCCTATCCGTGTCTATATATTAAATATACAGTATCTTGGGACCCACCTATTACTCTAGTTTATGTGAGACCGAACTATAGAGAAACATAGGGAGATACTGATTTCTAAATTATGTTATGTACACTGTACTGTATATTTATTAGTCATTCAAAAAACTAATAACAAAACTATAAACATTTACACGGATAAAGTATAACAGTTTGTAACAAATACCTTTCAGGGAGGAGATTTGCATTTGCTGATTATGTCAAATGAATATCATGATTGAATAGTCTAGGTATGATTCGTGGAACTACACATCCCAGCAAGTTGTACTGCATTTGCTGATTATGTCAAATGAATATCATGATTGAATAGTCTAGGTATGATTCGTGGAACTACACATCCCAGCAAGTTGTACTGCATTTGCTGATTATGTCAAATGAATATCATGATTGAATAGTCTAGGTATGATTCGTGGAACTACACATCCCAGCAAGTTGTACTGCATTTGCTGATTATGTCAAATGAATATCATGATTGAATAGTCTAGGCATATTGAAAAAGCGATTTTTTTTGTTGTATGTTTTTCTCTTTGTAGAGATATAGTTGGCTGCCTTATTGGTATGTAATGTCTGTTTTTCTAAGCTAATTTATGGCCTTAGCTTAAAGGGGGACTGTATTGGGTGGAGTTTGCAATCATTGCATTCACATGGATATTGTTCCTATTTGAAGTCTAGTATACGGCTGGATAGCCATCGGCTGGTAGTACTTCCATAGAAGTGCTGACATAAAAGTGTTATTATAAAAATAGCGTTATACCTGCATTAAACCGAAGGAAAACAGAAGGGAAACATCAACACACCAACACTACCACAAAAGGACTGCCTTAATGCCTCAAAAGTATGTAATTCATCTTATGCATATTATCTGTTTTTAAAAACCTATGAAAAGGCATCCCCAATCTGCTCACTACAGTTCTCTCTTATGCAAACTTATGTATGTTTCTTAATGTAATGATTTCTTGTAAATGTCATTGCATGTGTGGGGAAGTTGCTCGGTGAAACAGTTTATTATTGCATACTGACTGGTGTTTACCTCCTTTGAATATTTACCCATTGTGTTCAGGTGTACTATATCTTTATATTTAGTAAGGTGTAGTCATGGTGTAAAGGACAGAGTATGATTACTGATTAGTAAAAGAAAACAAATACTGAGCAACATCCCCAAACAGGTAATTTCAACTTTAAACTTGTCATTTATTTTGTACGCTCTGGACATGGCTACTAATAACAAATGCACAGACAAAATTCTTAAAGCTATGTCTGCAAATGCTAGGAGCTTAGGAGACAAAATTCCAGAGCTAATTGTGATAATGACAAGGGATAACCTGGATTTTGTGGCAATTACAGAGTCTTGGTGCAATGAGAATCATGACTGGGACTTAGCTATACCAGGATACAATTTATTTAGGAAAGATAGAATAGGAAGAATAGGAGGAGGGGTAGCAATGTATGTGAAAAAAAGCATAAATGCTACTTTAATACAAAATATTGAAGCCAAAACTGAGGCCCTTTGGGTCACCATAGAAACTGGGAAGAAGGACATTATTCGCATTGGGGTGATCTATAGACCACCAGGCCAGGGGCAGGATTTGGACAGGAACCTATTGTTGGACATCTCTAAAATGGCTTTTAAGGGAGAAGTCATAATCATGGGAGACTTTAATTTACCGGAGGGGTCTTTTGCTAGTTCAGCTACAAGTGGCAAATTTCTACATTCCTTAGAGGGAGCATCTCTCAAGCAATTGGTGAGGGAGCCCAATCGCAAAGACTCAATATTAGATCTAATTCTTACAAATGGTGATAGGATATCTGATATATATGTGGTTGAGCACCTGGGATCCAGTGATCATCAAGCAGTATGGTTTAGTATAAAGACAGGATCCAACTCCTGTCACACAAAAACAAAGGTGTTGGAATTTAGAAATGCTGACTTTGCAAAAATGGGGAGATGTTTAAGTGATTCATTGGCAGACTGGAGGAACTTGGAAGGAGTGCAGGAGAGGTGGAAAAAACTGAAAAGTGCAATACTAAGTGCAACAGACCTTTGTATCAAAATGGTTAGGAAAAGCACCAGGAAAAGGAAGCCAGTGTGGTTCACAAAAGAAGTATCAACTAGTGTGAAAGCAAAAAAGATGGCTTTTAGGAAATACAAACAGACTCAAAATAATAACGACAAAGAGGTGTATCTGGACAGACGGAAGGATGCTAAGAAAGTGATCAGACATGCAAAGGCAGAAGCTGAGGAGAAAATGGCCCAGTCAGTAGATAAAGGGGGCAAAACTTTTTTAAAGTATATAAGTGAAAGGAGAAAATCAAATGGAGGAATAATAAGACTTAAGACAGAGAGTGGGCATTTGGTGGAGGGAGACAAGGCAATAGCAGATCGCCTAAATAATTATTTTTGCTCAGTATTTACTACAGAAGAAGGGATGGGGCCACAGTTAAGTTACAAGGACATTCATAAAAATAAGGTAGATGAAAATACATTTACAGAGGAGAAGGTACTAACAGAACTTTCAAAACTAAAAGTGGATAGATCAATGGGACCAGATGGGATACACCCAAGGATACTCAAAGAGCTAAAAGATGTGCTGGTTACACCTTTAACAGAATTATTTAACCAGTCACTAAATACAGGTGCTATTCCAGAGGACTGGAAAAGAGCAAATGTAGTTCCACTGCACAAAAGTGGAAGCAAGGAAGAAGCAAGTAACTACAGACCAGTAAGCCTTACATCAGTAGTAGGGAAAGTAATGGAAAAACTATTAAAAGAAAGAGTAGTGGAATATCTTAAATCAAACAACTTACAGGATACAAAACAGCATGGATTTACTGGTGGGAGATCATGCCAAACAAATCTTATTGACTTTTTTGACTCTGTGATGAAAATAATAGATCAAGGGGGAGCTGTAGATGTAGCATATCTAGACTTTAGTAAGGCATCTGACACTGTCCCACATCACAGACTGCTAAATAAACTTGAAAGCCTGGGGGTGGATTATAAATCAGTTAAATGGATAAGAACCTGGTTGCAGGATAGGAAACAGACAGTCGTAGTTAATGGAGTGCAATCTATGGAGGGAAATGTTACCAGTGGAGTACCCCAGGGATCTGTACTTGGTCCAGTTCTCTTTAATATCTTTGTTGGTGACATTGCAGATGGTATTGAAGGGAAGATATGCCTTTTTGCAGATGATACAAAGATATGCAACAGGGTAGACACACCGGGAGGGGTCAAACAAATGATTAATGACCTAGGTAGGCTTGAGAAATGGTCAAGAACGTGGCAACTACAGTTTAATGCTAAAAAATGCAAAATCATGCACTTGGGTCTCAAAAACCCAAAGGCTAAGTATAGTATCAAGGGTACTATAATGGAAACTACTGAGGAGGAAAGAGATTTAGGAGTCACTATTTCAAGTGACTTGAAGGCAGGAAAGCAATGCAACAAAGCAATGAGAAAGGCAAGTCAGATGCTTGGTTGCATAGGGAGAGGAATCAGTAGCAGGAAAAAAGAAGTGATAATGCCACTGTATAGGTCATTGGTACGGCCCCATCTGGAATACTGTGTCCAGTTCTGGAGACCCTATCTCCAGAAGGATATAAATACATTAGAGAGTGTACAAAGAAGGGCAACTAAAATGGTGCATGGCCTACATCACAAACCTTACCCGGAAAGGCTAAAAGATCTTAACATGTATAGTTTGGAGGAGAGAAGGGAAAGGGGGGACATGATAGAAACTTTCAAATATATCAAGGGTCTCAACAAAGTTCAGGAGGGAAACATTCTTCAAAGGAAAAGAAGTATTAGAACTCGAGGGCATACACTGAAACTGGAGGGGGGGAGGTTCAGGGGAAATTTAAGGAAAAATTACTTCACAGAAAGGGTAGTGGATAAGTGGAATAGCCTCCCATCAGAGGTGGTAGAGGCTAAGACTGTAGGGAAATGTAAACATGCTTGCGATAGGCATATGAATATCCTTACAAAGAATTATGGTTAAAAAAGGGTTGAGATTGCCTAAAGGATAAAATAAAAAAGGGGCAGACTAGATGGGCCAAGTGGTTCTTATCTGCCGTCAAATTCTATGTTTCTATGAGATGAATACGGAGAGCAGAGAATTCCCATCTGCGCCCGGCATGCGGAGCACAGGGGTAATATCCAGGATGCAGATATCTAAGTTATCTATAGGGTTTGGGTTTGTCAGACAAACAACTTTTAGGGAGTTTACTTTTGTTTGGAGCTTACACGTGCCAAGTACAGATTTGTCGTCAATCACCCAGCTTCTATACGCCATAAGGCGAGAGATGCCCACCACAACATGGCAGCACCGAAAGGAGGAGCATATTGTAGTAATCTTTACATTTTGCACCTTATTTGCACTGCGCACCACTTGCAGTGTACTGGGGGGGTAATTCCGAGTTGATCGCTCACTAGCTACTTTTAGCAGCCGTGCAAACGCTATGCCGCCGCCCACTGGGGAGTGTATTTCAGCTTAGCAGATGTGTGAACGCCTGTGCAGCCGAGCTCTGCAAAAACAGTTTGTGCAGTTTCTGAGTAGCTCTGAACCTACTCAGCGCTTGCGATCACTTCAGCCTATTCCTGTCCGGATTTGACGTCATACACCCACCCAGCGAACGCCCTGCCACACTTGCATTTTAGCAAACACTCCCTGAAAACGGTCAGTTGACACCCAGAAACGCCCCCTTTCTTTCAATCTTCTTGCAGCCGTCAGTGCGAAGAAAAACTTCGCTAGAAACTGAGCACAACCACAAAGAGCTTCGTACCCGTCCGTTGCGTGTATGCATTGCGGGGCATACGCATAAATGCTGTTTTTTCACCCGATCAACTCGGAATGACCCCCTAGAAGCGCCGGGAAGCAACTTTAACCGCACAGGGGGTGTTCAGGGAATATAAATAATAGAGTATAACCCGCCGGGGACCATCAGGACACGACTGATGGATGGCACGGGTTCTATGCCGACACAGCAGCGTCGGAGAGGCTCCTCACAGGCAGAGAGAGTCTCTGTAGGACAGGGGAAGTGTCGCTCCTATTGTCACTCTGGAACCTGGTAACAAACAGATTTATTTTCCATCTTAAAACCACAGGATTCTCCGGCATTTGTCACTTCAGTCCATAAATCAAGACAAACAAACGGGATGAAGGTGACTCTTCTCTGCCGAGCTTGTGTTATTATCTGTTATTGTAGCAACACTATTTACTGTCCATATGTTACATGACAGCGGAGATATATGATCTGGACAGATGCAGGGAATATTTAGAAGAGCTTAATAGCCTGGAAGACTCGTACAGAAGGTACCAGAGGCCGCACTCATTTCAATATATCGCTAGCAATTAAAATTCAGTGTTCTCTGCAGTGTAGAGAAAGTGTTTCCAGGAGTAGCAAAGAAAATGAGAGAGCGGGAGGCTACACTACCGGGGCCGGGGACACAGAATAACCCGTATGTGCCGGAACATTGGGTGCGGCCCTGCTCCTACAGAGCTCTCACTGATGGGGAGGGGGCCAGGGTACTGGATATAGGCCCATCTGGAGAACCACAAGTGCCAGCATGCCCAGGCAGTAAGGCCCCGCTAGCACCTGTACCTGCACTGTAAAGAGAATATTATTTTTATGAAGTACACGGATACTGAATGCGTTTACCCTTTAATTAACACTCGCACCCAGGTAGAAGTCCATGGGTCTTGGAGAAATAATAAAGGCCGAAGTTTCCCCGGAACACGGACGTTCAGTACTGTGCACACCGCACATCGCCCCGAATGACCGTTCCCACGCGGTTCTCTGCACTGCAGCACTGATTGGCTAAGAGTCAGACCACGCTCAGCCCCACACCGGGAGGTTTCTAAGACTGCACCGGCCGACTGGCTGACTCTTATCCTCCCTTGGAAGAAAACAGACAGTCAGAAATGCTGCTTAGTAAATCCGTGAATTTGAGTGTAAAACGTTCCGGTGATGTCCAGCGATTTGGTTTTCACTACAAACAAGATCGTTCGTAAATGTCCCCCCAGGCAGTCATGCCCTTACAGTGCTGGACGTAGCCTCCACAATCTAGACGCCTAGACGTACACAGAAAGGAAATATTGCGAGTCTTCTCATCAAGAGTCACCTCCTATATAAACATGGTCATGTCTCTCCCAAACTACTGCTCAAGTCAGCCTCAAGAAAGGCTTCAATTATTGGTGAGAAAGAGGAGGCTGGAACTGCCTCCTCTGCTGAAATGCAACACGGATGCACAAAGTGAATTTTTCTTACAAGTATTGAACGAGACGACACGAGATCCAGGGTTGGACTGTACATATTACTGTATATATTTATAAAGAGGCCCAAACCATGCACTCTCTAATAGTTAGCCTAGCATCTGTGGTGGCTGGCCACACCCCCTCTGGAGGCTGGCCACACCCCTAAACATGGGCCTAATTTACCCCCCCACCCACCGGTGGGCCCTTCATGCCTCTCTGACACTGGCGAAATCTGGTGCAAAGCGAAGTTATTTTGCGAAGTGTACAAGCCAAAGCAATGCGCGGTCTCCACCTCGGTCATTTCAATAATCTTCCTCCCCAGAAGGGATTATCATGTAGGCTCCGCTCCACATCGCTAGTCACCGAGGAACACCAACGCCCAATTCTCCCTCTCAGTGCAAGTTCCCGTTATTCTGCCAACACCTACAGTGTGGACTTTGGCGCAAAGCGAGGAGCATGCCAGGTTTGCAGCGCGCAGCAGATACGTTATGCGCAGTAAATTATCCCCAATGAAGGCAATTATCCTGGGGCTACACCGTTACAGCGGATTTGCACTGATGAGCTACAGTATAGCGGTCAGTGAAAGCAGACGGCTGGTTGGAAGCGCCATATTGTCCGCTAAAACCCGCCGGACGCCTTCTGCAATCACCTCTATGAACAGAAGCCATTTTCAGCAGAATGATTTAACGCGGTATAAAAAACAAAACTTGTTAAAAAGTGAGTCTTGGGAGTCGGCTCCCGTCATGCTGCCGGCTCTGCGGTTGGAGGAAACCATGATTTAAAGCAGGTTAAAGTGTCAAAAGCCTCAGTGATGGTTTTATTGGGCCAGTTCCAAAAATGTATCAAGTGGTTCAGTGGATGTAATTACCGCTCAGTGCTGCCAAGGCATTGAAATGCACCCATTAATTCTGCAATTCCCAATCTGTCCATCAGTCAGTCATACTTAAAAAATATGTCTGTCACTACTTAGGTGAAGTAATCTTTTAATAATTATGTAATGAAAAGCTGAATATATGAGCGCCGGTCCAAACTTCTTGTGGATGGGGGGGGGGGGGGGGGGGGTAAAACAAGTAAGAAACGGAACCTCATAGAATACAATGAAAATGACAAGTTGACGGAATTTGGAGAACACGTTTTCGGGGCAGTTTAGCACCTGTGGTGAAGTTTTCAGCCGCCCCAGAACAAGACTCCTTTCATTCCCAAACTCCCGACATGACGGAGGGCGAGTGTCAGCCTTGACGTGATCAGATTAATGGCTCGCCGCCCCGCTATTATTCTAAGGATGTTTCTTTAGTTTGTACAGAATTTCTCATTTGGACTCAGAGGCCAAAGTGTAAGTGCACAGTTGTTACAGCGCAATTAGGGCGAGATTCACAAATGTGCCCGATGTTTGGCTTTTATTTTTTTTTCAAATTCTTTCACCAGTGTCAGATGTCTGATTTGTGCGGCTTACACAAATATTCCGCCACGTTCTTCCATCTTTAAACTGAATTACATGGAATGCTATTTGCCGAATCGTGTTACATTTATTTTCTTAACAGTTTTTTTTTCATTAAAACTATGTACGATTTTTTTTTCTTCTCCTCCCCCAATTAATAATGACAAGGAGCCTGGTGTGGTTGGAGTGAGCATTGCTGCTGCTTACATGGAAGCCGCAACGATGAACAGATAACGGTAATGCAGCAGAGATGCACAGATAACGGTAATGCAGCAGCGATGCACAGATAACGGTAATGCAGCAGCGATGCACAGATAGGGTAATGCAGCAGCGACACACAGATATGGTAATGCAGCAGCGATGCACAGATATGGTAATGCAGCAGCGATGTACAGATAACGGTAATGCAGCAGCGATGCACAGATATGGTAATGCAGCAGCGATGTACAGATAACGGTAATGCAGCAGCGATGCACAGATATAGGGTAATGCAGCAGCGATGCACAGATAGGGTAATGCAGCAGCGATGCACAGATATGGTAATGCAGCAGCGATGCACAGATAACGGTAATGCAGCAGCGATGCACAGATAGGGTAATGCAGCAGCGACGCACAGATATGGTAATGCAGCAGCGATGCACAGATAGGGTAATGCAGCAACGATGCACAGATAGGGTAATGCAGCAACGATGCACAGATATGGTAATGCAGCAGCGATGCACAGATAGGGTAATGCAGCAACGATGCACAGATAGGGTAATGCAGCAGCGATGCACAGATATGGTAATGCAGCAGCGATGCACAGATATGGTAATGCAGCAGCGATGCACAGATAGGGTAATGCAGCAGCGATGCACAGATAGGGTAATGCAGCAGCGATGCACAGATATGGTAATGCAGCAGCGATGCACAGATAACGGTAATGCAGCAGCGATGCACAGATAACGGTAATGCAGCAGCGATGCACAGATATAGGGTAATGCAGCAGCGATGCACAGATAGGGTAATGCAGCAGCGATGCACATATAGGGTAATGCAGCAGCGATGCACAGATATGGTAATGCAGCAGCGATGCACAGATAACGGTAATGCAGCAGCGATGCACAGATAGGGTAATGCAGCAGCGACGCACAGATATGGTAATGCAGCAGCGATGCACAGATAGGGTAATGCAGCAGCGACGCACAGATATGGTAATGCAGCAGCGATGCACAGATAGGGTAATGCAGCAACGATGCACAGATAGGGTAATGCAGCAACGATGCACAGATATGGTAATGCAGCAGCGATGCACAGATAGGGTAATGCAGCAGCGACGCACAGATATGGTAATGCAGCAGCGATGCACAGATAGGGTAATGCAGCAGCGATGTACAGATAACGGTAATGCAGCAGCGATGCACAGATAGGGTAATGCAGCAGCGATGCACAGATAGGGTAATGCAGCAGCGATGCACAGATATGGTAATGCAGCAGCGATGCACAGATAACGGTAATGCAGCAGCGATGCACAGATAGGGTAATGCAGCAGCGACGCACAGATATGGTAATGCAGCAGCGATGCACAGATAGGGTAATGCAGCAGCGACGCACAGATATGGTAATGCAGCAGCGATGCACAGATAGGGTAATGCAGCAACGATGCACAGATAGGGTAATGCAGCAACGATGCACAGATATGGTAATGCAGCAGCGATGCACAGATAGGGTAATGCAGCAGCGATGCACAGATATGGTAATGCAGCAGCGATGCACAGATATGGTAATGCAGCAGTGATGCACGGATATGGTAATGCAGCAGCGATGCACAGATAGGGTAATGCAGCAGCGATGCACAGATAGGGTAATGCAGCAGCGATGCACAGATATGGTAATGCAGCAGCGATGCACAGATAGGGTAATGCAGCAGTGACGCACAGATAGGGTAATGCAGCAGCGATGCACAGATATGGTAATGCAGCAGCGATGTACAGATATGGTAATGCAGCAGCGATGCACAGATATGGTAATGCAGCAACGATGCACAGATATGGTAATGCAGCAGCGATGCACAGATAGGGTAATGCAGCAGCGATGCACAGATATGGTAATGCAGCAGCGATGCACAGATATGGTAATGCAGCAGTGATGCACGGATATGGTAATGCAGCAGCGATGCACAGATAGGGTAATGCAGCAGCGATGCACAGATAGGGTAATGCAGCAGCGATGCACAGATATGGTAATGCAGCAGCGATGCACAGATAGGGTAATGCAGCAGCGACGCACAGATAGGGTAATGCAGCAGCGATGCACAGATATGGTAATGCAGCAGCGATGTACAGATATGGTAATGCAGCAGCGATGCACAGATATGGTAATGCAGCAGCGATGTACAGATAACGGTAATGCAGCAGCGATGCACAGATAGGGTAATGCAGCAGCGATGCACAGATAACAGTAATGCAGCAGCGATGCACAGATAGAGTAATGCAGCAGCGATGCACAGATAGGGTAATGCAGCAGTGATGCACAGATAGGGTAATGCAGCAGCGATGCACAGATATGGTAATGCAGCAGCGATGCACAGATAACAGTAATGCAGCAGCGATGCACAGATAGGGTAATGCAGCAGCGACGCACAGATAGGGTAATGCAGCAGCGACGCACAGATATGGTAATGCAGCAGCGACGCACAGATAGGGTAATGCAGCAGCGATGCACAGATAGGGTAATGCAGCAGCGACGCACAGATATGGTAATGCAGCAGCGACGCACAGATAGGGTAATGCAGCAGCGATGCACAGATAGGGTAATGCAGCAGCGATGCACAGATAACGGTAATGCAGCAGCGATGCACAGATAACGGTAATGCAGCAGCGATGCACAGATAGGGTAATGCAGCAGCGATGCACAGATAGGGTAATGCAGCAGCGACGCACAGATAGGGTAATGCAGCAGCGACGCACAGATAGGGTAATGCAGCAGCGATGCACAGATAGGGTAATGCAGCAGCGACGCACAGATAGGGTAATGCAGCAGCGATGCACAGATAGGGTAATGCAGCAGCGATGCACAGATAACGGTAATGCAGCAGCGATGCACAGATAGGGTAATGCAGCAGCGATGCACAGATAGGGTAATGCAGCAGCGACGCACAGATAGGGTAATGCAGCAGCGACGCACAGATAGGGTAATGCAGCAGCGATGCACAGATAGGGTAATGCAGCAGCGACGCACAGATATGGTAATGCAGCAGCGACGCACAGATAGGGTAATGCAGCAGCGACGCACAGATAGGGTAATGCAGCAGCGACGCACAGATAGGGTAATGCAGCAGCGACGCACAGATAATGGTAATGCAGCAGGAGGCTCCTTCCCGGCCCAGTCACTTGACGCCTGCAGCTGTTCTGTGTCCAACGACACAGCACCCGTACTGCGGATGTGCAGTATGGATCCGGCGCATGAGCAAAGTACCGGCCATCTGTACTTAGTGTCTAATGTGCCACTTGCGTCAGGACCTGAATCAAAACCATGATGTGCAGAATGTATTATTCATTTTCTGAATGCATGGAAAACATTTATCCATTGGTGATTAAGGCACTTGTTACCCAACGCCTGAGAAGCGCCATCACCTGTAAGATGAATGGATTCTGATCATCGAATTCTCACCGCTGCGGTCGACATAATTATCACTTGGTTTACATTTTGTAAAATGCGTAAAAGCGCAATCAGTACTAAAGGCTGTGTCAGTAACAGTGACCTGCGGCAACAGCCCATGGATAACGCATTTGTACAACACACCTAAGGTACAGTCTGGTTTTCAGGCATTTCTGTGAGTGCTCAGGGTGATCTGTGTGAGGAAGCGCTGCAACACTGTTCCAAATAAATGCTCTACATAATAGACAAACTGTAGGTCGTTATGGCAGAGTACCAAATACTACAGAGTAACGGAAGGGTGTGCGTGTGTAGGAAGGGCGTGCGTGTGGCTTAGGGCTAAACGGGAGATTTATCATAGCTTGGAGAGAGATAAAGGGGTGGGAGAGAGTTGTCAACGCTTGGAGAGAGATAAAGTACCAGCAATAAGCTCCTGTTATCTAGCACAGCCTGTAACATGGCAGTTAGGAGCGGATTGGTTAGTACTGTATCTCTCTCTCTCTACAAGCTATGATAAATCTCCCCACTTACTCTCTTAAACACAGAACTTTAACATCTCATTAGTTTACCAGCAAATAAAAGTATATATTAGCAAATCACCTTACAATAAATAATGTAAAAAATAAAGATATTAATAATAATAATACAGAGGTGTCCTCATAATTTATATTGTTGCTGCAGCTGGGCATATTTTATTTTATTTTTTTACATCTTTTTACCCAAAAATGCGTCTTAAGGTGCAAACACAGCTTTTCCCCCCTGCCCAGCGATGTCAACGTGGGTGAGCGGCTTTTCATAGCAGGACGCTATGGAAAGCCGCTCACCCCGCTGTTCATCTACTGGTAATGCCAGTAGATGAACGGCAGCCGCCGGCGAAGAAGTGGGAGCGCGCATCAGCGCTCATCGATTGTGCATACACGCTGGGCGGCTTTGAGCTGAAAGCAGGTCAACACACCAAAAGTGAGCTGCTCTCAGCTCACAATCGCCCAGTGTGTATGGGCCTTTAGTCTCAATGCAATGCTACAAGGAAGCACCAGGAGACTGTACTGATTCATTTGATATGCAACACTTGTAAATCTGTGTGCGACTGGTTTCTGAATCTGTATACATAGTGCTACCATGCAGCGGCAATGGTTCATTTCCACACCAAGTTCCGTTGTACTTCATACACAGACTCAGTCGCACACAGATATACAAGAGGCTAACGTTATAAGTGCACTTCTGCTCGTGTGTAAGACCCTGCAGCCATCCTCAAACAAGGACAAGCAACGTGCATAGAGAAAAGGCACCGGAAAAGGCTTTGTGCCTATACAAGTATTGAGAAATACAATAAAGTAGGTGATTCATCACACCCTACGGGCGCTCTTCACACCGTTGCAATGGGCTACGCCCCTCTAACCCTTGCACGCCCTTGGGGCAGAGGTGCTGCGGTTGGGGGAGGGGTGGTTGCGGGGTGATGTGGATAGGGTCTGTAGATGTTGCGGGTGAGGGAGTGGTGGCTGCGGGTGGGCCGAGGATGGGGGAGGTGGGCAGGAGGTGCTGTGGGTGGGGTAGGGGTGGGCGCAGAGGGGTGCTTTGGGTGAGGGAGGTGGTCGGAAGGTGCTGCGGGTGGGGGAGGGGCGGAGAAGTGGGGGCCATTGATGGGGGATGGGTTCCGCAGGCGTTGCGGGTGGTGGAGGGGTGGGGGTGCCGCAGGAGGGGGAGGGGCAGGTGCAGGGCTGTTGCGGATGGGTGAGGGGTTACGGAGGTGCTGCGGGTGGGGAAGGGGCGGGTGCTACAAGTGGGGTAGGGGGTCGGGAGGTGCAGCAGGCGGGGGAGGAGCAGGGTTGATGCGGGTGGGGAGTGGCAGGTGTGGGGGTGCTGCGGATGGGATCAATAGGTGCAGGGGTGCTGTGGATGGGATTGGGGGTCCGGTGCTGCTGCGGATGGTGAAGGGTGCTGGGGAGCCGCGGGCAGGGGAGGGGGCGGGCACGGGGGTGCCACAGGTGGGGGAAGGGTGGGCACTGGGGTGCCGCAGGTAGGAGACGAGAGGCGCAGCAGTTGGGGGAGTGGCAGGTGCAGGGGTGCCGCGAATGGCGGAGGGGCCACGGGTGGAGGAGGGGCGGGTGCGGGATATACTAGCCTCTTCCGCTGCGGTATCTGGCTTATTGCATCCTGTGTGGTCTCCTCGGTAATAGGATCGCTGCCCGTAGTTTTCTCCTCACTGCGCTTCCGCCTCACCACCGCCGCGGCCACTCAGTCCTGAACTCTCCGTAGCGGTTGATCAGTGCAGCGCTCTCCTTGTCAGTCGCGCATGCGCACTTGTCTCTGCTTTGTGCCATAACCAGTGTGCGCATGCGCGACTGACAGGGGGAGCGCAGCACTGATCAACCGCTACGGAGAGTTCAGGACTGAGCGGCCGCGGCGGTGGTGAGGCGGAAGCGCAGTGAGGAGAAAACTACGGGCAGCGATCCTATTACCGAGGAAACCACACAGGATGCGTTAAGTCAGATACCGCAGTGGTAGAAGTTAGTACATCCTGCCCTGACTCCGCCCAGTGCTGTGACTCCGCCCAGCACTGTGACTCCGCCCAGCACTGTGACTCCGCCCAGCGTTGTACACACAGTCACAGATCTGGGCTAATATATAGGAGATAGAAAAGATTTCCGGCACACGCAGAGCGGATCTTACTTAAAGCACCAGATTATTCTGCAATTATTCAGTAGTTTGGGATCATCACATACTGTCTCTGGGCCAGTGGTTTTAAAGCAATGTCAATTATTTTTTCGCTCTAAGGGGTCTATTCATGTACAAAACGAAATCATAATTGCTACTTATAACTAGACATCGCATCGCTTCGATGCGATGTATAGCCGTGATAAGTAGCAATTCATGTATACTTACCCTTCCGACGATGCGCTGCGGTGTCTGGGGCTCCCACGGTGACGTCTTCTCCGGCGGTCCCTCTCTGCGATGCGCGGGGTCCAGCGACGGGTCCCTTTGCGCATGCGCAGCTTGATGATCTCCCGGCAGGCCGCAGTGGTTGCTGGGAGGTCGGGGGGCGGAGCCAGCGCGAGGTGCAGAGCAGCGATCAGGGAAGCATTGAGCTTCCCTGACGTCTCCGCACCGCAGTTCAGGTTCGCCATCTGAGGACGGCGTAACCTGAACTCCATGGAGAAGCGGAAAGCAGAGCTTTCCGCACCTTCATGAATTGCACTCACCATACAAAGGTATGGTGATGCGATTCAGGCACAGAGCGGGGGTACCGCTGGAGAAGTCAAAGACTTCTCCACGGTAACCAGCTCTGTGAATTGCGGTAAGCAGAGAAAAGCCCTGTTTACCGCAAAACAGGGCTTTTCTCTGCTTCATGAATAGACCCCTAAGGCACACAGTGTGCTGGGACTTGTAGTTCCACAGCAGAGCTCCAGCAGTTGCCTGGGATTGAATACACTGCTTTTCTGACCCTGTTTGAATTCTACCTGTACAGCAGTCTCCGGATTGTTACCAATGGCTCCGGAATGAATTTGGTGATCCGGGTGTAATAGTGCTGGGCTGTACACATAAGATAATACAGGACGCTGCCGCACAAAACATTGCTAGGAACCTGGATGCTATGGTTTGGTATAGAACAGTATCAATGACAAGAAATAAAGACAATTCTCCGCCTCTAATGACTGCTACACGGTTTGCTACAATGTAAGACAATGCGCCAATCTGATGTGTGCATCACTGAAACATTAACAGAATAAGGGACGGCAGGGGTTACAATATAACAATTCTCCATCCATGCATTGGTCACGGGGTCTATTCATGAAGCAGAGAAAAGCCCTGTTTTGCGGTAAACAGGGCTTTTCTCTGCTTACCGCAATTCACAGAGCTGGTTACCGTGGAGAAGTCTCTGACTTCTCCAGCGGTACCCCCGCTCTGTGCCTGAATCGCATCACCATACCTTTGTATGGTGAGTGCGATTCATGAAGGTGCGGAAAGCTCTGCTTTCCGCTTCTCCATGGAGTTCAGGTTCGCCATCTCTGGATGGCGTAACCTGAACTGCGGTGCGGAGACGTCAGGGAAGCTCAATGCTTCCCTGATCGCTGCTCTGCACCTCGCGCTGGCTCCGCCCCCCGACCTCCCAGCAACCACTGCGGCCTGCCGGGAGGTCATCAAGCTGCGCATGCGCAAAGGGACCCGTCGCTGGACCCCGCGCATCGCAGAGAGGGACCGCCGGAGAAGACCTCACCGCAGGAGGCCCAGACACCGCAGCGCATCGTCGGAAAGGTAAGTATACATGAATTGCTACTTATCACGGCTATACATCGCATCGAAGCGATGCGATGTATAGTGATAAGTAGCAATTCTGATTTCGTTTTGTACGTGAATAGACCCCTAGAAGAGCCACACAGCTCCTTCCTGGTCACACAGGAGACCTCATGTCATGTGATTGTTGTATCTGTATTCTGATTGGTTCACAAGGGTTTGCACTACTTGACATCGGTATTCATTCAGACCGGTCTGCAACACATAAAAGGAATATCCATGAAACAGCAGCCTAACAATTCAGCGGTATCCGTCTGGCAGGGCGACCCTACTTAGGTCGACAGTCAATAGGGCGACCACTATTGGTCGACATTATGGTCGACATGGACAAATGGTTGACACAGGGCAGGTCGACACATGGAAAGGTTGACATGACTTATTAATTATTTTTTTTTAGATTTTAACTGTTTCATACTTTACCATCCACGTGGGCTACAATTGGGAATAGTAACGTGGCTTGCCCGCAGCATGGCAAGGGGATGCAGTTCACTAAGTGGGGTTCCCAGTCATGTTACGGAAAAATTAACACCAAAAACACTTAAAAAATCCATGTCGACCTTTTCATGTGTTGACTATTTGTCCATGTCAGTCATGTCAATGTCGACCAATAGTGGTCGACATTAACATGGTCGACTATTCATACCAGAACTGTTAAACGGGATGCGGTCAATTTACCTCCAATCAAAATCCAGACTGTCAAAATCCCGACATGGTCAAAATACCAACATTAAAACTGTCGACAAGGACAAAATACCGACATTTTAAATGTCGACAGGTCAAAAAAATCGACATGAGTTTCATATGATTTTTTTTTTTTATTGCAACCGACTTGTTCATACTTTATATTCCCTCTCCAGGTCCACTGGGATGGTAGGCACCGTGCCCGAAGCATGGCGAGCACAGCGGTACACTTATACGGTGTCCATGTTGACCTATGTCGACATACATAACAAAAAAACTCATGTCTTTTTTGACCTGTCGACATTTTAAATGTCGGTATTTTGACCATCGGTCAATTGTTTTCGGTATTTTGATTGTAGGTAAATCATACTGATCCCCGTTAAACAGCTGAATTCAGCTGTACTTTAACATTGGATGGCCGTCGCATCCACACAATTCGATGGCGTCTACAATCGGAAAGCCGCCATAGAATGGTGAAACCACTTAACATCGGAAGCAAAACATCGCGTTCCGATGTCCATCCCTACCACAGTGTAAGACCTCAGTCAGTAGCCCCTGGTGAATTGGGTTCTGGTCTGAATGTTTGGGAACGGGTACAAGTTGCTTTTGCACGTGCGCAAACAGGATTTTTGTTGCGCATACGCAAATCATATGAATGCTTTTCTCATCGAATACTTGGTCCGTTACCATCACATCGAAAGTTTTGATGGTGGAAGCCCAGCCATCATTTGATGCCGGGCTTCCGATGTCCATTCCTACACTGTGGATTGATAGGCTGACTGTGGGTGCAGGCCACCAATCAGCTGCCTCCGTAGTGCGTATAGGGCGGGACCATGCTGAACTGCATATTGGGAATGACACTGCATTATTTCACAAGCATGTGACTCGGTTTCAGCACCTGTCGCACGTTCCATTTTCATGGGCATAACATAGAACATCGAATTTGACAACAGATAAGAACCACTTGGCCTACTTAGTCTGCCCATGTTTACACACTTATACAACAGGGTTCATTATGTTGGGAGCCAATTAACCTAAAAGTAAATATTTGGATTGTGGGAGGAAACCAGAGCACCCAAGGGAAACCCACGCGAGTACGGGGAGAATATACAAACTCCACACAGTTATAGCCATGGTGGGAATCGAACCCAAGACCTCAGTGCTGTGAGGCAGTAATTGCTAACCACTACACCATCCGTGCTGCCCCAAAAAATAAGATTTTACTTACCGATAAATCTATTTCTCGTAGTCCGTAGTGGATGCTGGGACTCCGTCAGGACCATGGGGATTAGCGGCTCCGCAGGAGACAGGGCACAAAAATAAAGCTTTAGGATCAGGTGGTGTGCACTGGCTCCTCACCCTATGACCCTCCTCCAAGCCTCAGTTAGGATACTGTGCCCGGACGAGCGTACACAATAAGGAAGGATTTTGAATCCCGGGTAAGACTCATACCAGCCACACCAATCACACCGTACAACTCGTGATATGAAACCCAGTTAACAGTATGACAACGTAGGAGCCTCTGAACAGACGGCTCACAACAATAACAACCCGGTTTTTTTGTAACAATAACTATGTACAAGTATTGCAGACAATCCGCACTTGGGATGGGCGCCCAGCATCCACTACGGACTACGAGAAATAGATTTATCGGTAAGTAAAATCTTATTTTCTCTGACGTCCTAGTGGATGCTGGGGACTCCGTCAGGACCATGGGGATTATACCAAAGCTCCCAAACGGGCGGGAGAGTGCGGATGACTCTGCAGCACCGAATGAGAGAACTCCAGGTCCTCTTTAGCCAGGGTATCAAATTTGTAGAATTTTACAAACGTGTTCTCCCCCGACCACGTAGCTGCTCGGCAGAGTTGTAATGCCGAGACCCCTCGGGCAGCCGCCCAAGATGAGCCCACCTTCCTTGTGGAATGGGCCTTGATAGATTTAGGCTGTGGCAGGCCTGCCACAGAATGTGCAAGTTGAATTGTGCTACAAATCCAACGAGCAATCGTCTGCTTAGAAGCAGGAGCACCCAGCTTGTTGGGTGCATACAGTATAAACAGCGAGTCAGATTTTCTGACTCCAGCCGTCCTTGAAATATATATTTTCAATGCCCTGACAACGTCCAGCAACTTGGAATCCTCCAAATCGCTAGTAGCCGCAGGCACCACAATAGGCTGGTTCAGGTGAAACGCTGAAACCACCTTAGGCAGAAACTGAGGACGCGTCCGCAGTTCTGCCCTGTCCGAATGGAAAATCAGATATGGGCTTTTATACGATAAAGCCACCAATTCTGACACTCTCCTGGCTGAAGCCAGGGCCAGTAGCATGGTTACTTTCCATGTAAGATATTTCAAATCCACCGATTTGAGTGGCTCAAACCAATGGGATTTGAGAAAATCCAAAACTACATTAAGATCCCACGGAGCCACTGGGGGCACAACCAGGGGCTGTATATGTAGTACTCCTTTTACAAAAGTCTGGACTTCAGGAACTGAAGCCAATTCTTTCTGGAAGAAAATCGACAGGGCCGAAATTTGAACCTTAATGGACCCTAATTTGAGGCCCATAGACAATCCTGTTTGCAGGAAATGTAGGAATCGACCCAGTTGAAATTCCTCCGTCGGGGCCTTCCTGGCCTCACACCACGCAACATATTTTCTCCAAATGCGGTGATAATGTTGTGCAGTCACCTCCTTCCTGGCTTTTACCAGGGTAGGGATGACCTCTTCCGGAATGCCTTTTTCCCTTAGAATTCGGCGTTCAACCGCCATGCCGTCAAACGCAGCCGCGGTAAGTCTTGGAATAGACACGGTCCCTGCTGAAGCAGGTCCCGTCTTAGAGGTAGAGGCCACGGATCTTCCGTGAGCATCTCCTGAAGTTCCGGGTACCAAGTCCTTCTTGGCCAATCAGGAGCTACGAGTATCGTTCTTACTCCCCTTTGCCGTATAATTCTCAGTACTTTTGGTATGAGAGGCAGAGGAGGAAACACATACACTGACTGGAACACCCACGGTGTTACCAGAGCGTCCACAGCTATTGCCTGAGGGTCTCTTGACCTGGCGCAATACCTGTCCAGTTTTTTGTTGAGGCGGGACGCCATCATATCCACCTTTGGTTTTTCCCAACGGTTCACAATCATGTGGAAGACTTCTGGATGAAGTCCCCACTCTCCCGGGTGTAGATCGTGTCTGCTGAGGAAGTCCGCTTCCCAGTTGTCCACTCCCGGAATGAACACTGCTGACAGTGCTATCACATGATCTTCCGCCCAGCGAAGAATCCTTGCAGCTTCTGCCATTGCCCTCCTGCTTCTTGTGCCGCCCTGTCTGTTTACGTGGGCGACTGCCGTGATGTTGTCCGACTGGATCAACACCGGCTGACCCTGAAGCAGGGGTTTTGCCAGGCTTAGAGCATTGTAAATCGCTCTTAGCTCCAGTATATTTATGTGAAGAGACATCTCCAGGCTTGACCACACTCCCTGGAAGTTTCTTCCCTGTGTGACCGCTCCCCAGCCTCTCAGACTGGCATCCGTGGTCACCAGGACCCAGTCCTGTATGCCGAATCTGCGGCCCTCTAACAGATGAGCACTCTGCAACCACCACAGAAGAGACACCCTTGTCCGTGGAGACAAAGTTATCCGCTGATGCATCTGCAGATGCGATCCGGACCATTTGTCCAGCAGATCCCACTGAAAAGTTCGTGCGTGGAATCTGCCGAATGGAATCGCTTCGTAAGAAGCCACCATTTTTCCCAGGACTCTTGTGCATTGATGCACAGACACTTTTCCTGGTTTTAGGAGGTTCCTGACAAGTTCGGATAACTCCCTGGCTTTCTCCTCCGGAAGAAACACCTTTTTCTGAACCGTGTCCAGAATCATTCCCAGGAACAGCAGACGTGTTGTCGGGGTCAATTGAGATTTTGGAAAATTAAGAATCCACCCGTGCTGTTGCAGCACTACTTGGGTTAGTGCTACTACGTCCCCCAGCTGTTCTCTGGACCTTGCCCTTATCAGGAGATCGTCCAAGTAAGGGATAATTAATACGCCTTTTCTTCGCAGAAGAAACATCATTTCGGCCATTACCTTGGTAAAGACCCGAGGTGCCGTGGACAATCCAAACGGCAGCGTCTGAAACTGATAATGACAGTTTTCCACCACGAACCTGAGGTACCCTTGATGTGAAGGGCAAATTGGGACATGCAGGTAAGCATCCTTGATGTCCAGGGACACCATAAAGTCCCCTTCTTCCAGATTCGCTATCACTGCTCTGAGTGACTCCATCTTGAACTTGAATTTTTGTATGTACAGGTTCAAAGATTTCAGATTTAGAATAGGTCTTACCGAGCCGTCCGGCTTCGGTACCACAAATAGTGTGGAATAATACCCCTTTCCCTGTTGTAGGAGGGGTACCTTGACTATCACCTGCTGAGAATACAGCTTGTGAATGGCTTCCAATACCGTCGCCCTGTCTGAGGGAGACGTTGGCAGAGCAGACTTTAGGAACCGGCGAGGGGGAGACTTCTCGAATTCCAACCTGTAACCCTGAGATACTACCTGCAGGATCCAGGGGTCCACCTGTGAGTGAGCCCACTGTGCGCTGAAATTCTTGAGTCGACCCCCCACCGCCCCTGAGTCCGCTTGTAAAGCCCCAACGTCATGCTGAGGGCTTTGCAGAAGCCGGGGAGGGCTTCTGCTCCTGGGAGGGAGCTGCTTGGTGCACTCTCTTACCCTTTCCTTTGCCTCGGGGCAGATATGACTGTCCTTTTGCCCGCTTGTTCTTATAGGAACGAAAGGACTGCGGCTGAAAAGACGGTGTCTTTTTCTGTTGGGAGGGGACCTGAGGTAAAAAGGTGGATTTCCCGGCTGTTGCCGTGGCCACCAAATCCGATAGACCGACCCCAAATAATTCCTCCCCTTTATACGGCAATACTTCCATATGCCGTTTGGAATCCGCATCACCTGACCACTGTCGCGTCCATAAACTTCTTCTGGCAGATATGGACATCGCACTTACTCTCGATGCCAGAGTGCAAATATCCCTCTGAGCATCTCGCATATAAAGAAAAGCATCCTTTAATTGCTCTATAGTCAATAAAATACTGTCCCTATCCAGGGTATCAATATTTTCAGTCAGGGAATCCGACCAAACCACCCCAGCACTGCACATCCATGCAGAGGCGATGGCTGGTCGCAGTATAACACCAGTATGAGTGTATATACTTTTCAGTGTAGTTTCCAGCCTCCTATCAGCTGGATCCTTGAGGGCGGCCGTTTCAGGAGACGGTAACGCCACTTGTTTTGATAAGCGTGTGAGTGCCTTATCCACCCTAGGGGGTGTTTCCCAGCGCGCCCTAACCTCTGGCGGGAAAGGATATAATGCCAATAACTTCTTTGAAATTAGCAGTTTTCTATCGGGGTTAACCCACGCTTCATCACACACTTCATTCAATTCCTCTGATTCAGGAAAAACTACAGGTAGTTTTTTCAGACCCCACATAATACCCCTTTTTGTGGTACTTGCAGTATCAGAGATATGCAAAGCCTCCTTCATTGCCGTGATCATATAACGTGTGGCCCTACTGGAAAATACGTTTGTTTCTTCACCGTCGACACTAGATTCGGTGTCCGTGTCTGGGTCTGTGTCGACCGACTGAGGTAAAGGGCGTTTTACAGCCCCTGACGGTGTCTGAGACGCCTGGACAGGTACTAACTGGTTTGCCGGCCGTCTCATGTCGTCAACTGATTTTTGTAACGTGCTGACATTATCACGTAATTCCATAAACAAAGCCATCCATTCTGGTGTCGACTCCCTAGGGGGTGACATCACCATTACCGGCAATTGCTCCGCCTCCACACCAACATCGTCCTCATACATGTCGACACACACGTACCGACACACAGCAGACACACAGGGAATGCTCTTATCGAAGACAGGACCCCACTAGCCCTTTGGGGAGACAGAGGGAGAGTTTGCCAGCACACACCCAAGCGCTATAAATATATAGGAACAACCCTACAGAAGTGTTGTTTCCTTTATAGCAGCTTAATATATCAATATCGCCAAAAAAGTGCCCCCCCTCTCTGTTTTTTTTACCCTGTTTCTGTAGTGCAGTGCAGGGGAGAGTCCTGGGAGCCTTCCTCGCAGCGGAGCTGTGCAGGAAAATGGCGCTGTGTGCTGAGGAGATAGGCCCCGCCCCCTATTTCGGCGGGCTCTTCTCCCGGTGTTTGTGAGACCTGGCAGGGGTTAAATACATCCATATAGCCCCAGGGGCTATATGTGATGTATTTTTAGCCAGAACAAGGTATTATCATTGCTGCCCAGGGCGCCCCCCCCCAGCGCCCTGCACCCTCAGTGACCGCTGGTGTGAAGTGTGCTGACAACAATGGCGCACAGCTGCAGTGCTGTGCGCTACCTCATGAAGACTGAAAAGTCTTCTGCCGCCGGTTTCTGGACCTCTTCACTTTTCGGCATCTGCAAGGGGGTCGGCGGCGCGGCTCCGGGACCGGACTCCATGGCTGGGCCTGTGTTCGATCCCTCTGGAGCTAATGGTGTCCAGTAGCCTAAGAAGCCAATCCATCCTGCACGCAGGTGAGTTCACTTCTTCTCCCCTAAGTCCCTCGTTGCAGTGAGCCTGTTGCCAGCAGGACTCACTGAAAATAAAAAACCTAATAACTTTTTCTAAGCAGCTCTTTAGGAGAGCCACCTAGATTGCACCCTGCTCGGACGGGCACAAAAACCTAACTGAGGCTTGGAGGAGGGTCATAGGGGGAGGAGCCAGTGCACACCACCTAGTCCTAAAGCTTTTATTTTTGTGCCCTGTCTCCTGCGGAGCCGCTAATCCCCATGGTCCTGACGGAGTCCCAGCATCCACTAGGACGTCAGAGAAATAACAGTGCGGCATCTTCTCGCCATGGGAGCGTGGCACTTGGCTGTGACATCATACCTCAGCGCCGCAATCCCAGCCTTTATCCAGCGTGGAGGAGCAGTGGCAGACATGCAAGGAGTGGTCCGCGGTGGAAATAAGACTCTGACTGGGTGACATTATTTACTCACCAGTGTTTTAGGCACCCCCTGTACCCGGGCGCACCCCTGGCAGTCGCCTAGATTGGTTTATATGTAGCCCTAGCGCTGATAATGAATTGTAGATTAATATTCCACTTTGCCCACACAACTGACTTGTGTGTCCCGCTCTTCCTATTAATATTCAGAGTCACTTATACAATGTAACCTCTCCTACATCACCTGCTGCTACATTTATATATTTCCTAATACGTGAGACCTTATTTCCCATAAACAAACGGTTACAGAATAACGACAGATTGTTTCTATTCCCGCCATCTTGGCTGAATGACAATTCCTCCTTGGAATGCAGGAGACTCTCGCTCGCCTTTCGCCGCACACTCTGCGCAATTGCCGTGTCCGTGTGACCTATACAAGAGCCACCTCGATTATGTTTTGAAAAAATTATTGACAGCTTGAATCCTCATTCCGATGCCCGCTAACAAATTCCAAATGTTGTGTCACATTTCTTGTGAGCCGCGCCATCTGCCAGAGGTGGCAATCCGTAGCCGTTTAGTCCAACTCCCTCCAAGAATTCATCTGCCACTGCCTAATGCTCTCTGAATAAAGGGGATTAAGACTCCGATGCAACAGAGACTATTGATAATTTGGTATAATTGGGAAGAAATGAAGATAAATGAGGTTGAGGATGGAGAGGCAATTAGTTCTGCCGCCAGTACAGCTGTGTTCCCGGCCTAACTCCCCTGGCCTTTCCTTCCGTGAGGTACGTGCAAATTAAACATAATGACAAATATGCCCTCCCCTAAATAATAGCAGTTTGGAGGAACTTGTTACAAAGAGTAGAATGATGTGACTGCAATAATGGTGCAGCGACTGCAATAACAGTACGACGGTGCAGCCACTGCAATAACAGTACGACGGTGCAGCCACTGCAATAACAGTACGACGGTGCAGCCACTGCAATAACAGTACGACGGTGCAGCCACTGCAATAACAGTACGACGGTGCAGCCACTGCAATAACAGTACGACGGTGCAGCCACTGCTATGACAGTACGATGGTGCAGCGACTGCAATAACAGTACAACGGTGCAGCGACTGCTATGACAGTACGACGGTGCAGCCACTGCTATGACAGTACAATGGTGCACCGACTGCTATGACAGTACGATGGTGCAGCGACTGCAATAACAGTACAACGGTGCAGCGACTGCTATGACAGTACAACGGTGCAGCCACTGCTATGACAGTACAATGGTGCAGTGACTGCTATGACAGTACAATGGTGCAGCCACTGCTATGACAGTACGACGGTGCAGCGACTGCTATGACAGTACGACGGTGCAGCGACTGCTATGACAGTACGACGGTGCAGCCACTGCTATGACAGTACGATGGTGCAGCGACTGCTATGACAGTACAATGGTGCAGCGACTGCTATGACAGTACAATGGTGCAGCGACTGCTATGACAGTACAACGGTGCAGCGACTGCTATGACAGTACAATGGTGCAGTGACTGCTATGACAGTACGACGGTGCAGCCACTGCTATGACAGTACAATGGTGCAGCGACTGCTATGACAGTACGATGGTGCAGCGACTGCAATAACAGTACAACGGTGCAGTGACTGCTATGACAGTACAACGGTGCAGCCACTGCTATGACAGTACAATGGTGCAGTGACTGCTATGACAGTACAATGGTGCAGCCACTGCTATGACAGTACGACGGTGCAGCGACTGCTATGACAGTACGACGGTGCAGCGACTGCTATGACAGTACGACGGTGCAGCCACTGCTATGACAGTACGACGGTGCAGCCACTGCTATGACAGTACAATGGTGCAGCGACTGCTATGACAGTACAATGGTGCAGCGACTGCTATGACAGTACAATGGTGCAGCGACTGCTATGACAGTACAATGGTGCAGCGACTGCTATGACAGTACACTGGTGCAGCGACTGCTATGACAGTACACTGGTGCAGCGACTGCTATGACAGTACAATGGTGCAGCGACTGCTATGACAGTACACTGGTGCAGCGACTGCTATGACAGTACACTGGTGCAGCGACTGCTATGACAGTACGACGGTGCAGTGACTGCTATGACAGTACGACGGTGCAGCGACTGCTATGACAGTACACTGGTGCAGCGACTGCTATGACAGTACAATGGTGCAGCGACTGCTATGACAGTACGACGGTGCAGTGACTGCTATGACAGTACGACGGTGCAGCGACTGCTATGACAGTACAATGGTGCAGCGACTGCTATGACAGTACGACGGTGCAGCGACTGCTATGACAGTACAATGGTGCAGTGACTGCTATGACAGTACGATGGTGCAGCCACTGCTATGACAGTACAATGGTGCAGTGACTGCTATGACAGTACGATGGTGCAGCGACTGCTATGACAGTACAACGGTGCAGCGACTGCTATGACAGTACAACGGTGCAGCGACTGCTATGACAGTACAATGGTGCAGCGACTGCTATGACAGTACAATGGTGCAGCGACTGCTATGACAGTACAATGGTGCAGCGACTGCTATGACAGTACAATGGTGCAGCGACTGCTATGACAGTACAATGGTGCAGCGACTGCTATGACAGTACAATGGTGCAGCGACTGCTATGACAGTACACTGGTGCAGCGACTGCTATGACAGTACACTGGTGCAGCGACTGCTATGACAGTACAATGGTGCAGCGACTGCTATGACAGTACGACGGTGCAGCGACTGCTATGACAGTACGACGGTGCAGCGACTGCTATGACAGTACGATGGTGCAGCGACTGCTATGACAGTACGATGGTGCAGCGACTGCTATGACAGTACGATGGTGCAGCGACTGCTATGACAGTACAATGGTGCAGCGACTGCTATTACAGTACGACGGTGCAGCGACAGCTATGACAGTACGACGGTGCAGCGACTGCTATGACAGTACGATGGTGCAGTGACTGCTATGACAGTACGACGGTGCAGCGACTGCTATGACAGTACGACGGTGCAGCGACTGCTATGACAGTACGACGGTGCAGCGACTCCTATGACAGTACGACGGTGCAGCGACTGCTATTACAGTACGACGGTGCAGCGACTGCTATGACAGTACGATGGTGAAGCGACTGCTAGGACAGTACGATGGTGCAGCGACTGCTAGGACAGTACGATGGTGCAGCGACTGCTATGACAGTACGATGGTGCAGCGACTGCTATTACTGTACACTGGTGCAGCGACTGCTATGACAGTACGATGGTGCAGTGACTGCTAGGACAGTACGATGGTGCAGCGACTGCTATGACAGTACAATGGTGCAGCGACTGCTATTACTGTACACTGGTGCAGCGACTGCTATGACAGTACGATGGTGCAGCGACTGCTAGGACAGTACGATGGTGCAGCGACTGCTATGACAGTACAATGGTGCAGCGACTGCTATTACTGTACACTGGTGCAGCGACTGCTATGACAGTACGATGGTGCAGTGACTGCTAGGACAGTACGATGGTGCAGCGACTGCTATGACAGTACAATGGTGCAGCGACTGCTATTACTGTACACTGGTGCAGCGACTGCTATGACAGTACGACGGTGCAGCGACTGCTATGACAGTACGATGGTGCAGCGACTGCTATGACAGTACGATGGTGCAGCGACAGCTATGACAGTACGATGGTGCAGCGACTGCTATGACAGTACGACGGTGCAGCGACTGCTATGACAGTACGACGGTGCAGCGACTGCTATGACAGTACAATGGTGCAGCGACTGCTATGACAGTACAATGGTGCAGTGACTGCTATGACAGTACGATGGTGCAGCGACTGCTATGACAGTACACTGGTGCAGCGACTGCTATGACAGTACAATGGTGCAGTGACTGCTATGACAGTACGATGGTGCAGCGACTGCTATGACAGTACGATGGTGCAGCGACTGCTATGACAGTACGATGGTGCAGCGACTGCTATGACAGTACGATGGTGCAGCGACTGCTATGACAGTACGATGGTGCAGCGACTGCTATGACAGTACGACGGTGCAGCGACTGCTATGACAGTACGACGGTGCAGCGACTGCTATGACAGTACGACGGTGCAGCGACTGCTATGACAGTACAATGGTGCAGCGACTGCTATGACAGTACAATGGTGCAGCGACTGCTATGACAGTACGATGGTGCAGCGACTGCTATGACAGTACGATGGTGCAGCGACTGCTATGACAGTACGACGGTGCAGCGACTGCTATGACAGTACAATGGTGCAGCGACTGCTATGACAGTACGATGGTGCAGCGACTGCTATGACAGTACAATGGTGCAGCGACTGCTATGACAGTACGACGGTGCAGCGACTGCTATGACAGTACGATGGTGCAGCGACTGCTATGACAGTACACTGGTGCAGCGACTGCTATGACAGTACAATGGTGCAGCGACTGCTATGACAGTACGACGGTGCAGCGACTGCTATGACAGTACAATGGTGCAGCGACTGCTATGACAGTACAATGGTGCAGCGACTGCTATGACAGTACGACGGTGCAGCGACTGCTATGACAGTACAATGGTGCAGCGACTGCTATGACAGTACGACGGTGCAGCGACTGCTATGACAGTACGATGGTGCAGCGACTGCTATGACAGTACGACGGTGCAGTGACTGCTATGACAGTACGACGGTGCAGCGACTGCTATGACAGTACGACGGTGCAGCGACTGCTATGACAGTACAATGGTGCAGCGACTGCTATGACAGTACGACGGTGCAGCGACTGCTATGACAGTACAATGGTGCAGCGACTGCTATGACAGTACGACGGTGCAGCGACTGCTATGACAGTACGATGGTGCAGCGACTGCTATGACAGTACGATGGTGCAGCGACTGCTATGACAGTACGATGGTGCAGTGACTGCTATGACAGTACGATGGTGCAGCGACTGCTATGACAGTACAATGGTGCAGCGACTGCTATGACAGTACGACGGTGCAGCGACTGCTATGACAGTACGACGGTGCAGCGACTGCTATGACAGTACGACGGTGTAGCGACTGCTATGACAGTACAATGGTGCAGCGACTGCTATGACAGTACAATGGTGCAGCGACTGCTATTACAGTACGACGGTGCAGCGACTGCTATGACAGTACGACGGTGCAGCGACTGCTATGACAGTACAATGGTGCAGCGACTCCTATGACAGTACGATGGTGCAGCGACTGCTATGACAGTACGACGGTGCAGCGACTGCTATGACAGTACGACGGTGCAGCGACTGCTATGACAGTACGACGGTGCAGCGACTCCTATGACAGTACAACGGTGCAGCGACTGCTATGACAGTACGACGGTGCAGCGACTGCTATGACAGTACGACGGTGCAGCGACTGCTATGACAGTACAATGGTGCAGCGACTCCTATGACAGTACGATGGTGCAGCGACTGCTATGACAGTACGACGGTGCAGCGACTGCTATGACAGTACAACGGTGCAGCGACTGCTATGACAGTACGACGGTGCAGCGACTGCTATGACAGTACAATGGTGCAGCGACTGCTATAACTGTACAATGGTGCAGCGACTGCTATAACTGTACAATGGTGCAGCGACTGCTATGACAGTACGATGGTGCAGTGACTGCTAGGACAGTACGATGGTGCAGCGACTGCTATGACAGTACGATGGTGCAGCGACTGCTAGGACAGTACGATGGTGCAGTGACTGCTAGGACAGTACGATGGTGCAGCGACTGCTATGACAGTACGATGGTGCAGCGACTGCTAGGACAGTACGATGGTGCAGCGACTGCTAGGACAGTACGATGGTGCAGCGACTGCTATGACAGTACGATGGTGCAGCGACTGCTATGACAGTACGATGGTGCAGCGACTGCTAGGACAGTACGATGGTGCAGCGACTGCTAGGACAGTACGACGGTGCAGTGACTGCTATGACAGTACGATGGTGCAGCCACTGCTATGACAGTACGATGGTGCAGCGACTGCTAGGACAGTACGATGGTGCAGCGACTGCTATGACAGTACGATGGTGCAGCGACTGCTAGGACAGTACGATGGTGCAGCGACTGCTATGACAGTACGATGGTGCAGTGACTGCTATGACAGTACGATGGTGCAGCGACTGCTAGGACAGTACGATGGTGCAGCGACTGCTATGACAGTACAACGGTGCAGCGACTGCTATGACAGTACAATGGTGCAGCGACTGCTATGACAGTACGACGGTGCAGCGACTGCTATGACAGTACAATGGTGCAGCGACTGCTATAACTGTACAATGGTGCAGCGACTGCTATAACTGTACAATGGTGCAGCGACTGCTATAACTGTACAATGGTGCAGCGACTGCTATGACAGTACGATGGTGCAGCGACTGCTATAACTGTACAATGGTGCAGCGACTGCTATGACAGTACGATGGTGTAGCGACTGCTATTACAGTACGATGGTGCAGCGACTGCTATGACTGTACACTGGTGCAGCGACTGCTATAACTGTACACTGGTGCAGCGACTGCTATAACTGTACAATGGTGCAGCGACTGCTATAACTGTACACTGGTGCAGCGACTGCTATAACTGTACAATGGTGCAGCGACTGCTATAACTGTACAATGGTGCAGCGACTGCTATAACTGTACACTGGTGCAGCGACTGCTATAACTGTACACTGGTGCAGCGACTGCTATAACTGTACACTGGTGCAGCGACTGCTATGACAGTACGATGGTGTAGCGACTGCTATTACAGTACGATGGTGCAGCGACTGCTATGACAGTACGATGGTGCAGCGACTGCTATGACAGTACGACGGTGCAGCGACTGCTATGACAGTACGACGGTGCAGCCACTGCTATGACAGTACGACGGTGCAGCCACTGCTATGACAGTACGACGGTGCAGCCACTGCTATGACAGTACGATGGTGCAGTGACTGCTATGACAGTACACTGGTGCAGCGACAGCTATGACAGTACGACGGTGCAGCGACTGCTATGACAGTACGACGGTGCAGCGACTGCTATGACAGTACGACGGTGCAGCGACTGCTATGACAGTACAACGGTGCAGCGACTGCTATGACAGTACGACGGTGCAGCGACTGCTATGACAGTACGATGGTGCAGCGACTGCTATGACAGTACAATGGTGCAGCGACTGCTATGACAGTACGACGGTGCAGCGACTGCTATGACAGTACAACGGTGCAGCGACTGCTATGACAGTACGACGGTGCAGCGACTGCTATGACAGTACGACGGTGCAGCGACTGCTATGACAGTACAATGGTGCAGCGACTCCTATGACAGTACGATGGTGCAGCGACTGCTATGACAGTACGACGGTGCAGCGACTGCTATGACAGTACGACGGTGCAGCGACTGCTATGACAGTACGACGGTGCAGCGACTCCTATGACAGTACAACGGTGCAGCGACTGCTATGACAGTACGACGGTGCAGCGACTGCTATGACAGTACGACGGTGCAGCGACTGCTATGACAGTACAATGGTGCAGCGACTCCTATGACAGTACGATGGTGCAGCGACTGCTATGACAGTACGACGGTGCAGCGACTGCTATGACAGTACAACGGTGCAGCGACTGCTATGACAGTACGACGGTGCAGCGACTGCTATGACAGTACAATGGTGCAGCGACTGCTATGACAGTACAATGGTGCAGCGACTGCTATGACAGTACAATGGTGCAGCGACTCCTATGACAGTACGACGGTGCAGCGACTGCTATGACAGTACAATGGTGCAGCGACTCCTATGACAGTACGATGGTGCAGCGACTGCTATGACAGTACGATGGTGCAGCAACTGCTATGACAGTACGACGGTGCAGCGACTGCTATGACAGTACAATGGTGCAGCGACTGCTATGACAGTACGACGGTGCAGCGACTGCTATGACAGTACAACGGTGCAGCGACTGCTATGACAGTACGACGGTGCAGCGACTGCTATGACAGTACGATGGTGCAGCGACTGCTATGACAGTACGATGGTGCAGCGACTGCTATGACAGTACGATGGTGCAGCGACTGCTATGACAGTACAATGGTGCAGCGACTGCTATGACAGTACGACGGTGCAGCGACTGCTATGACAGTACGACGGTGCAGTGACTGCTATGACAGTACGACGGTGCAGCGACTGCTATGACAGTACGACGGTGCAGCGACTGCTATGACAGTACAATGGTGCAGCGACTGCTATGACAGTACGACGGTGCAGTGACTGCTATGACAGTACGACGGTGCAGCGACTGCTATGACAGTACGACGGTGCAGCGACAGCTATGACAGTACGACGGTGCAGTGACTGCTATGACAGTACGACGGTGCAGCGACTGCTATGACAGTACAATGGTGCAGCGACTCCTATGACAGTACGACGGTGCAGCGACTGCTATGACAGTACGACGGTGCAGCGACTGCTATGACAGTACGATGGTGCAGCGACTGCTATGACAGTACGACGGTGCAGCCACTGCTATGACAGTACGACGGTGCAGCGACTGCTATGACAGTACGATGGTGCAGCGACTGCTATGACAGTACGATGGTGCAGCGACTGCTATGACAGTACACTGGTGCAGCGACTGCTATGACAGTACGATGGTGCAGCGACTGCTATGACAGTACGATGGTGCAGCGACTGCTATGACAGTACGATGGTGCAGCGACTGCTATGACAGTACGATGGTGCAGCGACTGCTATGACAGTACGATGGTGCAGCGACTGCTATGACAGTACGACGGTGCAGCGACTGCTATGACAGTACGATGGTGCAGCGACTGCTATGACAGTACGACGGTGCAGCCACTGCTATGACAGTACGACGGTGCAGCGACTGCTATGACAGTACGATGGTGCAGCGACTGCTATGACAGTACGATGGTGCAGCGACTGCTATGACAGTACACTGGTGCAGCGACTGCTATGACAGTACGATGGTGCAGCGACTGCTATGACAGTACGATGGTGCAGCGACTGCTATGACAGTACGACGGTGCAGCGACTGCTATGACAGTACAATGGTGCAGCGACTGCTATGACAGTACGATGGTGCAGCGACTGCTATGACAGTACGATGGTGCAGCGACTGCTATGACAGTACGATGGTGCAGCGACTGCTATGACAGTACGATGGTGCAGCGACTGCTATGACTGTACACTGGTGCAGCGACTGCTATGACAGTACAATGGTGCAGCGACTGCTATGACAGTACGACGGTGCAGCCACTGCTATGACAGTACAATGGTGCAGCGACTGCTATGACAGTACGATGGTGCAGCGACTGCTATGACTGTACACTGGTGCAGCGACTGCTATGACAGTACGACGGTGCAGCGACTGCTATGACAGTACGACGGTGCAGCCACTGCTATGACAGTACAATGGTGCAGCGACTGCTATGACAGTACGATGGTGCAGCGACTGCTATGACAGTACGATGGTGCAGTGACTGCTATGACAGTACACTGGTGCAGCGACTGCTATGACAGTACACTGGTGCAGCGACTGCTATGACAGTACGACGGTGCAGCGACAGCTATGACAGTACGACGGTGCAGTGACTGCTATGACAGTACGACGGTGCAGCGACAGCTATGACAGTACGACGGTGCAGCGACTGCTATGACAGTACAATGGTGCAGCGACTCCTATGACAGTACGACGGTGCAGCGACTGCTATGACAGTACGACGGTGCAGCGACTGCTATGACAGTACGATGGTGCAGTGACTGCTATGACAGTACGACGGTGCAGCGACTGCTATGACAGTACGATGGTGCAGCGACTGCTATGACAGTAAACAGTACGATGGTGCAGTGACTGCTATGACAGTACGATGGTGCAGTGACTGCTATGACAGTACGACGGTGCAGCGACAGCTATGACAGTACGACGGTGCAGCGACTGCTATGACAGTACGACGGTGCAGCGACAGCTATGACAGTACGACGGTGCAGCGACTGCTATGACAGTACACTGGTGCAGCGACTGCTATGACAGTACGACGGTGCAGCGACTGCTATGACAGTACGACGGTGCAGCGACTGCTATGACAGTACGACGGTGCAGCGACTGCTATGACAGTACAATGGTGCAGCGACTGCTATGACAGTACGACGGTGCAGCGACTGCTATTACAGTACGATGGTGCAGCGACTGCTATGACAGTACGATGGTGCAGTGACTGCTATGACAGTACGATGGTGCAGTGACTGCTATGACAGTACAATGGTGCAGCGACTGCTATGACAGTACGACGGTGCAGCGACTGCTATGACAGTACGACGGTGCAGTGACTGCTATGACAGTACGATGGTGCAGTGACTGCTATGACAGTACGACGGTGCAGCGACAGCTATGACAGTACGACGGTGCAGCGACTGCTATGACAGTACGACGGTGCAGCGACAGCTATGACAGTACGACGGTGCAGCGACTGCTATGACAGTACACTGGTGCAGCGACTGCTATGACAGTACGACGGTGCAGCGACTGCTATGACAGTACGACGGTGCAGCGACTGCTATGACAGTACGACGGTGCAGCGACTGCTATGACAGTACAATGGTGCAGCGACTGCTATGACAGTACGACGGTGCAGCGACTGCTATTACAGTACGATGGTGCAGCGACTGCTATTACAGTACGACGGTGCAGCGACTGCTATGACAGTACGACGGTGCAGCGACTGCTATTACAGTACGATGGTGCAGCGACTGCTATTACAGTACGATGGTGCAGCGACTGCTATTACAGTACAATGGTGCAGTGACTGCTATGACAGTACGACGGTGCAGCGACTGCTATGACAGTACGACGGTGCAGCGACTGCTATTACAGTACGATGGTGCAGCGACTGCTATTACAGTACGATGGTGCAGCGACTGCTATGACAGTACGATGGTGCAGCGACTGCTATGACAGTACAATGGTGCAGCGACTGCTATTACAGTACGACGGTGCAGCGACTGCTATGACAGTACGACGGTGCAGCGACTGCTATGACAGTACGACGGTGCAGCGACTGCTATGACAGTACGACGGTGCAGCGACTGCTATGACAGTACGATGGTGCAGTGACTGCTATGACAGTACGATGGTGCAGTGACTGCTATGACAGTACGATGGTGCAGCGACTGCTATGACAGTACGATGGTGCAGCGACTGCTATGACAGTACGACGGTGCAGCGACTGCTATGACAGTACGATGGTGCAGCGACTGCTATGACAGTACGACGGTGCAGCGACTGCTATGACAGTACGATGGTGCAGCGACTGCTATGACAGTACGACGGTGCAGCGACTGCTATGACAGTACGATGGTGCAGCGACTGCTATGACAGTACGACGGTGCAGCGACTGCTATGACAGTACGATGGTGCAGCGACTGCTATGACAGTACGACGGTGCAGCGACTGCTATGACAGTACGATGGTGCAGCGACTGCTATGACAGTACGACGGTGCAGCGACTGCTATGACAGTACGATGGTGCAGCGACTGCTATGACAGTACGACGGTGCAGCGACTGCTATGACAGTACGATGGTGCAGTGACTGCTATGACAGTACGACGGTGCAGCGACTGCTATGACAGTACGACGGTGCAGCGACTGCTATGACAGTACGATGGTGCAGTGACTGCTATGACAGTACGATGGTGCAGCGACTGCTATGACAGTACGACGGTGCAGCGACTGCTATGACAGTACGACGGTGCAGCGACTGCTATGACAGTACGACGGTGCAGCGACTGCTATGACAGTACGATGGTGCAGCGACTGCTATGACAGTACGACGGTGCAGCGACTGCTATGACAGTACGATGGTGCAGCGACTGCTATGACAGTACGATGGTGCAGCGACTGCTATGACAGTACGATGGTGCAGCGACTGCTATGACAGTACGACGGTGCAGCGACTGCTATGACAGTACGATGGTGCAGCGACTGCTATGACAGTACGATGGTGCAGCGACTGCTAGGACAGTACGATGGTGCAGCGACTGCTATGACAGTACGACGGTGCAGCGACTGCTATGACAGTACGATGGTGCAGTGACTGCTATGACAGTACGACGGTGCAGCGACTGCAATAACAGTACGACGGTGCAGCGACAGCTATGACAGTACGACGGTGCAGCGACTGCAATAACAGTACGACGGTGCAGCGACAGCTATGACAGTACGATGGTGCAGCGACTGCTATGACAGTACAATGGTGCAGCGACTGCTATGACAGTACAATGGTGCAGCGACTGCTATGACAGTACGACGGTGCAGCGACTGCAATAACAGTACGACGGTGCAGCGACAGCTATGACAGTACAATGGTGCAGCGACTGCTATGACAGTACAATGGTGCAGCGACTGCTATGACAGTACGATGGTGCAGCGACTGCTATGACAGTACGATGGTGCAGCGACTGCTATGACAGTACGACGGTGCAGCGACTGCTATGACAGTACAATGGTGCAGCGACTGCTATGACAGTACGACGGTGCAGCGACTGCTATGACAGTACGACGGTGCAGCGACTGCTATGACAGTACAATGGTGCAGTGACTGCTATGACAGTACGACGGTGCAGCGACTGCAATAACAGTACGACGGTGCAGCGACAGCTATGACAGTACAATGGTGCAGCGACTGCTATGACAGTACAATGGTGCAGCGACTGCTATGACAGTACGATGGTGCAGCGACTGCTATGACAGTACGATGGTGCAGCGACTGCTATGACAGTACGACGGTGCAGCGACTGCTATGACAGTACAATGGTGCAGCGACTGCTATGACAGTACGACGGTGCAGCGACTGCTATGACAGTACGACGGTGCAGCGACTGCTATGACAGTACAATGGTGCAGTGACTGCTATGACAGTACGACGGTGCAGCGACTGCAATAACAGTACGACGGTGCAGCGACAGCTATGACAGTACGACGGTGCAGCGACTGCAATAACAGTACGACGGTGCAGCGACAGCTATGACAGTACGACGGTGCAGCGACAGCTATGACAGTACAATGGTGCAGCGACTGCAATAACAGTACGACGGTGCAGCGACAGCTATGACAGTACAATGGTGCAGCGACTGCTATGACAGTACAATGGTGCAGCGACTGCTATGACAGTACGATGGTGCAGCGACTGCTATGACAGTACGATGGTGCAGCGACTGCTATGACAGTACGACGGTGCAGCGACTGCTATGACAGTACAATGGTGCAGCGACTGCTATGACAGTACGACGGTGCAGCGACTGCTATGACAGTACGACGGTGCAGCGACTGCTATGACAGTACAATGGTGCAGCCACTGCTATGACAGTACAATGGTGCAGCGACTGCTATGACAGTACGATGGTGCAGCGACTGCTATGACAGTACGACGGTGCAGCGACTGCTATGACAGTACGACGGTGCAGCGACTGCTATGACAGTACGACGGTGCAGTGACTGCTATGACAGTACGATGGTGCAGCGACTGCTATGACAGTACGACGGTGCAGCGACTGCTATGACAGTACGACGGTGCAGCGACTGCTATGACAGTACGACGGTGCAGCGACTGCAATAACAGTACGACGGTGCAGCGACAGCTATGACAGTACGATGGTGCAGCGACTGCTATGACAGTACAATGGTGCAGCGACTGCTATGACAGTACGACGGTGCAGTGACTGCTATGACAGTACGATGGTGCAGCGACTGCTATGACAGTACGACGGTGCAGCGACTGCTATGACAGTACGATGGTGCAGCGACTGCTATGACAGTACGACGGTGCAGCGACTGCTATGACAGTACGATGGTGCAGCGACTGCTATGACAGTACGATGGTGCAGCGACTGCTATGACAGTACGACGGTGCAGCGACTGCTATGACAGTACAATGGTGCAGCGACTGCTATGACAGTACGACGGTGCAGCGACTGCTATGACAGTACGATGGTGCAGCGACTGCTATGACAGTACGACGGTGCAGCGACTGCTATGACAGTACAATGGTGCAGCGACTGCTATGACAGTACGACGGTGCAGCGACTGCTATGACAGTACGATGGTGCAGCGACTGCTATGACAGTACAATGGTGCAGCGACTGCTATGACAGTACAATGGTGCAGCGACTGCTATGACAGTACGATGGTGCAGCGACTGCTAGGACAGTACGATGGTGCAGCGACTGCTATGACAGTACAATGGTGCAGCGACTGCTATGACAGTACGATGGTGCAGCCACTGCTATGACAGTACAATGGTGCAGCGACTGCTATGACAGTACAATGGTGCAGCCACTGCTATGACAGTACGATGGTGCAGCGACTGCTATGACAGTACAATGGTGCAGCCACTGCTATGACAGTACAATGGTGCAGCGACTGCTATGACAGTACGATGGTGCAGCGACTGCTAGGACAGTACGATGGTGCAGCGACTGCTATGACAGTACAATGGTGCAGCGACTGCTATGACAGTACGATGGTGCAGCCACTGCTATGACAGTACAATGGTGCAGTGACTGCTATGACAGTACGATGGTGCAGCCACTGCTATGACAGTACAATGGTGCAGCGACTGCTATGACAGTACAATGGTGCAGCCACTGCTATGACAGTACAATGGTGCAGCGACTGCTATGACAGTACGATGGTGCAGCGACTGCTAGGACAGTACGATGGTGCAGCGACTGCTATGACAGTACAATGGTGCAGCGACTGCTATGACAGTACGATGGTGCAGCCACTGCTATGACAGTACGATGGTGCAGCGACTGCTAGGACAGTACGATGGTGCAGCGACTGCTAGGACAGTACGATGGTGCAGCGACTGCTATGACAGTACAATGGTGCAGCGACTGCTATGACAGTACAATGGTGCAGCGACTGCTATGACAGTACGACGGTGCAGCCACTGCTATGACAGTACGACGGTGCAGCGACTGCTATGACAGTACAACGGTGCAGCGACTGCTATGACAGTACGACGGTGCAGCGACTGCTATGACAGTACAATGGTGCAGCGACTGCTATGACAGTACGACGGTGCAGCGACTGCTATGACAGTACGACGGTGCAGCGACTGCTATGACAGTACAATGGTGCAGCGACTGCTATGACAGTACGACGGTGCAGCGACTGCTATGACAGTACGACGGTGCAGCGACTGCTATGACAGTACGACGGTGCAGCGACTGCTATGACAGTACGACGGTGCAGCGACTGCTATGACAGTACAATGGTGCAGCGACTGCTATGACAGTACACTGGTGCAGCGACTGCTATGACAGTACAATGGTGCAGCGACTGCTATGACAGTACGACGGTGCAGCGACTGCTATGACAGTACGACGGTGCAGCGACTGCTATGACAGTACGACGGTGCAGCGACTGCTATGACAGTACGACGGTGCAGCGACAGCTATTACAGTACGATGGTGCAGTGACAGCTATGACAGTACGATGGTGCAGCGACTGCTATGACAGTACGACGGTGCAGCGACTGCTATGACAGTACGATGGTGCAGCGACTGCTATGACAGTACGACGGTGCAGCGACTGCTATGACAGTACGACGGTGCAGCGACTGCTATGACAGTACAATGGTGCAGCGACTGCTATGACAGTACGATGGTGCAGTGACAGCTATGACAGTACGATGGTGCAGTGACTGCTATGACAGTACAATGGTGCAGTGACTGCTATGACAGTACGATGGTGCAACAACTACTATACAGTTTGGCAGCAACCACCAAACCAGTTCATGCTGCCAAACATCAATACACATATCAGTCACACAGGTAGGTATACCGTAGGGACACCAGTGAGCTACATGTACGTCCAGTCAGTCAATGTTCAGAAGGCGGAACGCTTGGGGAAATAAACTTTTGAGGGTTCTGGTGGATCCGGCGGTGACGGCCCTATAACACCTGCCTGACAGAAGCAAGTTGAACATGCTGTAGCCAGGGTGTAGCTGGTCTTTTACCATCTTCGTTGCCCATTTTTTTTAGCTCTGGACAGGTACAGGTCCTGGACTGAGGGAAGGTCGGCCCCGATGATCTTCTCTGCGGTTCTGACCACCTTTTGGAGCCTGCATCTGTCCCTCGCGCTGGCGGAGCAGTACCATACCAGTGTTGAGGAGCACAGTACCGACTCCGCGATTGTGGAGTCGGTACTGTGCTCCTCAAGCAGAAGCAGAAGCTTCTGTGGGATGTTGAACTTCCTTAGTTGCCTAAGGAAGAACAACCTCTGCTGCGTTTTCCCGACAGTGGCGTCAGCGTTGGACCCCCATTTAAGGTCCCGGGAGATTGTGGTCCCTAGGAACTTGAAGAAGTCCACGAGTGATACCACACTGTCAGCAATCGTTAGCGGAGGTGCACTAGCCGACTTCTTCTTGAAGTCCACTATCATCTCAACAGTTTTGTGGGGGTTGAGCTCAAGGTTGTTGTGGCTGCACCACTGGGCCAACCGGTCTACTTCCAGTTAATAGGCCGATTCGTCCCCGTCCTTGATGAGGCCGATGACGGTGGTGTCGTCGGCGAATTTGATATTCTTTACTTATTGCTCCTCTTAGTTCCAGTCATTTGTGCAGGGGTGAGAGGGTACAGCCCTGAGGGGCCCTTATACTAATGGACCACGCTTGAGAGGTGAATTCCCCCGCTTTCACCACCTGTGTCCTATCTGTCAGGAAGTCTACTATCCAGGAACAGGTAGCGTCTGGGACCCCTAGGTGAAGTAATTTGGGGTGGAGGATGCTGGGGACGATTGTATTGAAGGCCGAGCTGAAATTGACAAACAGGACCCTCGCGTAGGTACCGCGAATGTCTACGTGCTGTAGAATGTAGCAAAGGCCCAGGTTGACTGCATCCTCGACACACCAATTCAATCGATAAAGGCGAACTGTAGGGGGTCCAGTTGGGGGCCAGTCACAGTTTTCAGGTGATTCAGAACCAGACGCTCGAACATTTTCATGACCACAGACATCAGAATGGCCAAATATTCTCTCTGTAAAGCACTGCGGAATATGTGTGCGCTATATAAATAACTGCTAATAAATACCAGGAGACCTCCATAAAAGACAGGAAAACTATGAACCAACCAAGGATGGGAGGAGGCGGGGCAGGAAGGTCCGCATAGAGATTATCAACTGTAATAAACACTCGCCTCACTAAGGGGTCTATATACTAAGCCTTGTAGAGAGATAAAGTACCAGCCAATCAGCTCCTGTCCTTTTTATTAAACACAACCTATGACATGGCAGTTATGAGCTGATTAGCTGGTACTTTATCTCTCTCCAATGCTTAGTAAATCGAGCCCAAAATGACCAATCACAACTCAATTAACAGAAAAATCACGCCACAATGGAACAAATCTTAACCTGATCCTAAAAAACACTTGGCCGTGTCCCAAATGAGCCAAAGGCCAGTCAGCTGCCCGTCTGGATCTGTGTATGAAGGGCCACAATACGGCAGCCGCGGCTTTCCTCACACCACGTGCCGTCGTTTCTATCTGCGACTTTGTTCGGGTGTAAAACCAACTCCTGTGCGGTTAAAGTCGCAGCGCAGCGTCCGTAAGATACTGTGAGTGGCATTGCGCTGATTCTGCGATGCAACTAAGCCACAAAACTGCCGAGTCATGTACACACCGGCAGAAATATGATGTGACCCAAGGACAAGTACACTGTGGCCTAACCAGGCAGTGTGGTGTACCGGGCAAGTGGTAGCACAGCCGTACTCACTGTTACACTGGCTGACAGGTATGAAGCGGAGCGGGATTCAGTCTCTTGGATGCGGTAACGGTGCTGGAACAGCAGTGTAGCGGGTAAAAGGGTGGCAGGTCTCTGGAGCTAAGGGTGAGATGTCAGTCTCCCACTATGTCACTCATACACATGTGCAGCTGTAGTACTGGTGGCCATCTTGGTTATGAGAATGAAGCACCATCCCCGGAGAAGCCATGTTGGAGAGTGGGCAGTAGGGCTCTCCCTCTCTAACAATTTCCTCATGTACCTCTGCAAGGTATGAGCACCCGTCCCCCCTTACCTGCCCCTCTTCCATCACTGACCACCCACACTAATGCCCTGTCCCCGCTCTCTTAGCTGCCCGGGACCTCAGTACACAGGATTTACCCTGTGTGCTCACTAATGGTCCAGTATGAACGCTGTGCATAGGGTTGGATCTCAGTGGTGCAGCTCCTGACCCTAGTTAGAGAGTCCCAGGCTGCCACTGACAGACGGGGCATGTTGCTTGGTATAAGTGCACCCAGCCATCTAGCCCCAGTGCCCCATAGTGACCGTGCCAGTTACATCACTTCAACTATGCAGCAATTCATCTAATGCAACTCTCCAGCTGCCAGACAGTATTGCACTAAGTAAAATGACCTTACTTTTCTCCTTTGCCTTCTCTGTACCATATGTCCATTTATCCAATTAAATACACCTAGCAGGGCGCTGTGACCGCTGAGCGTGACCATGCTGGGCGTACAATTATTAATTACGGACAGTGTTATTCACTGCACTCTCACAACATACGTTGTATACACTTTGTATGGGATTCTAAATATTACTGCTCAAGTTATACAAAAGACATGAAAACCGCCACATTATCAATTAAACACAATCCTCCATACTACGCACAAACAGCGATGTAAAATATAGTAAAATATATGTGTGTGTGTATATATATATATATATATATATATATATATCTCTGTGTGTGTATATATATCTATATATATATATATATCTGTGTGTGTGTGTGTGTGTATATATATATATATATATATATACATACAGGTTGAGTATCCCATATCCAAATATCCGAAATACGGAATATTCCGAAATACAGACTTTTTTGAGCGAGAGTGAGATAGTGAAACTTTTGTTTTCTGATGGCTCAATGTACACAAACTTTGTTTAATACACACAGTTATTAAAAATATTGTATTAAATGACCTTCCGACTGTGTATATAAGGTGTATATGAAACATAAATGAATTGTGTGAATGTAGACACACTTTGTTTAATGCACAAAGTTATAAAAAATATTGGCTAAAATGACCTTCAGGCTGTGTGTATAAGGTGCATATAAAACATAAATGCATTCTGTGCTTAGATTTAGGTCCCATTGCCATGATATCTCATTATGGTATGCAATTATTCCAAAATACTGAAAAATCCGATATCCAAAATACCTCTGGTCCCAAGCATTTTGGATAAGGGATACTCAACCTCTATATATATATATATATATATATATATATAGCTATATATTGTACATACATATTTATTCATTAAAAGGAGTCTGTAGAAACCAAAGAATATGTTTTTTATGGACAAGTGATAAAGTTGATGCCACCATTATTTGTGGGCAGAGTAGATGGGTACAACGGTTCTTATCTGCCATCAAACTCTGTTTCTATTACTTTGGGTGAACCCAATATTTATAAACATAGAAACAGAGTTTGATGGCAGATAAGAACCACTTGGCCCACCTAGTCTGCCCCCCCCCCCTTTTTTTTTATCTCAAACCTTGGGGCAGATGTATTAACCTGGAGTTGGCATAAGGAAGTGATAAACCAGTGTTAAATGCAAGGTGATACACGCACCATCCAATCACCTCCTAAGTGTTAATTTACATATTGGAGCTGATTGGCTGGTGCGTGTATCACCTTGCATTTAACACTGGTTTATCACTTCTTTATGCCAACTCTAGGTTAATACATCTGCCCCCTTATTTGATCCTCATTTCTCTATAAGGATATCCTTATGTCTATCCCATGCAAGTTTAAATTGCTCTACTGTCTTAGCCTCTACCACCTCTGATGGGAGGCTACTCCACTTGTCCACTACCCTTTCTGTGAAGTAATTTTTCCTCACATTTCCTCTGAACCTCCCCCCCTCCTGTATCAGTGCATGTCGCCCTATTGCTTCTCTTCATTTGGAGAATGTTCCCCTCCTGGACTTTGTTCAAACCTTTATAGGAATACAGCCTACAATACTGGGAACATCATAAGGGATGAGACACTTTGTGCCTCGCTCCTCAGTCATGTTAAAGCTTTCCTTAGCACATATCTGCTACAGACCTCAGACACAGATACAATACGACAAAGATCGATAAAATGTGAGTACTGACAAGACAACATCCCTGATATAAGGCAACGGAATACAGAACCTCACACAGCACCGGCCGGCACCTGAGAGATGATCTGTGATGTGTGATGTAGGACACAGGAAATATCAGATACGGACAGTAATTAGTCCTCTCTCTTGTCCAGGAACTACACAAGCTGACAGGGTTATCCCTGTCCTCTCTGCATGGGGTTACACAGAGAGAGGAACCCGCAAGTCCTCATGAGACGGAGACCCGGTGGGACCTCTAATTGGAAAGCGGTTTCAAAGGGATCACATTATGAACCTCGCACAACTAAATCTGGCTATGGTAACTTTATCATCGTTTAACTTTCCTAGGGGTCCCCAACTTCTGCTGCCAGTATTTTTGTTCTGCGCTCGCACTTTGGGGTTTATTTACTAAGCGTTGGGTTCTAGTTTCCATCATTTCTGATCGTGTTTATGCCCCAAAATTAAAAGGGCAACTTGCTGTTACCAGCTGTGTCTCGCTAGTAAAATCAACGCCCTTTTAAATTTCGGACATAATCATAAGCGCCGGAAATTAGAACCCAGCACTTAGTTAATAAACCACTTTGTTTTTTTGTTTTTACGGCAGTTGATGCAGGTGTGACCATTGGCTGCCATATTCCACCTGCGGTTAGACACAGCCAGCTCTGCGCACCACCTGCCTTAGGGCCCGTGTGTGACGGGTTGTAGCCCACCTACTCTTACACTGCGCATGGTGCGTCGGGCTGTTCAGGCCGCACTCCCACGCGGTCTGTGACCAACCGCAGAAACGCACTGTAACGCGAGTGTAGGGAACATAATCTTTGCTTATTCTCAATAATAAGAATTACAGATAACAGCCCGAGCTGCACAACTCTATTAAAGTAATGTTTCAGGGATTTAGAAAGAGAAACAAATGTTCCCACTCACTCATATAGCGGCGAGGGTTCTACACCTGTAACCTGCACAAATAAGGAGGCAATCTCCGGTGCTTATCACAGTCACTTCCCCAGGCTGGCACATGGTAAAAGTCCACACGTCACTGTATACATTGGCTAGGTGTTAATATACGAGAATCGTATGTCACAGTCCATCTGTTTGGGCGTATTAACAACTAACTCTACTAGTGAAGAAGTTAAGTGGGAAATATTGCTCAAATTGGAGAATTCTCGATTTAAAGGATCCTACAGAGTAACATTATCACGTTGTGTGACAATTTATCTACCTCTTATGTAGTCTTAAATCATACAAACATCAGCAGAATCAGAAGAAGAAGAATCAGAAGAAGAATGTTTATATAGCACCCTTTTCCCAAAAGGATTCATAGCTCTTTACATTTGCATTTAAAACACAAAATTCAAAATAAACTTGAAAAAAAAAAAGAACCAAACATTTCGGTTGTATTAACTAAAGGGACATTAGTGAAATGCGTGAGAATAGGTCAGGCCATACTTGCCTACTCTCCCGGAATGGCCGGGAGGCTCCCGAAAATCGTGTGACCCTCCCGGCCCCCCGGAAGAGCAGGCAAGTCTCCCGATTTGACGGGGTCCCCCCTGCCCATCCGCCCACGCCCACTTTGTGTGTAAAGTGGGCGGTCCGGGCAGACGATGACGCGATTCTTGCTGAATCGCGTCATCATAGCCACGCCCCCTGCATTGTAATGCCGGTGATCGCGGCATTACAGAGCGGGGGGCATGGCTTAAAGGAGCCATCACCGTAACCACGCCCCCGTCCCACCCTTGCTCCGCCCCCGGCCCACCCCCTCCATTCGTCAGAGTGCTCCCGGCCCGCCTGTTGAGCCGACCTGGCTGCTCTCTCCCGCAGAGAGCAGCCAGAATGTCGGTAAGTATGGGTCAGGCTTGAGTCGGTCTGTGAAGGATTCTATAGTGGGGGCTTCTCACACTGTGGGGGGCAGTGAGTTCCAGGGTCGGAGCCACAAAGCTGAAAGCTAGACCCAGATGAATTCCGAGAGATTCTAGGTACTGCTAATAGTCCCTCATCTACAGATGGCGGTAACGAGCGGGGCAGTATGGAATCAGAAGCTGCGTCTGGTACCTTGGCCATATAGGGCTTTTAAAGTCAGTAAACCAATAATTTATCTTCCTAAACAATCTCTACAATAGAATTACATACTATATTTTCCTGATGAAACTGTACCGTACACCATATAGATCACTAATTACTTCCCACAAACACTGGAACATTAATCCACAGAAGTAAGGTGTAATTTATGTGTCAGTCGGGTCAAATTACCAACAAAGTACAACCGTACAGTAACCCAGAGTGACCAAACGCACTGCTGGTCGTTTGCGGTGACTGGTCATTCGTGTCGGTACCCATCATTACTACACCATAGGTACACGTAACACAGGTACTGTAGCTTTCACATACTAGTGTGTGTGTGTGCGTGCGTGTGTGTGTGTACATGTGGTAGGGAATATAGACTGTAAGCTCCACTGGGACTGATGTGAATGGACAAATATTCTCTGTAAAGTGCTGCGGAATATGTGTGCGCTATATAAAATAAGAATTTACTCACCGGTAATTCTATTTCTCGTAGTCCGTAGTGGATGCTGGGAACTCCATAAGGACCATGGGGAATAGCGGCTCCGCAGGAGACTGGGCACAACTAAGAAAGATTTAGGACTACCTGGTGTGCACTGGCTCCTCTCTCTATGCCCCTCCTCCAGACCTCAGTTAGGATACGGTGCCCGGAAGAGCTGACACAATAAGGAAAGGATTTTGGAATCCCGGGTAAGACTCATACCAGCCACACCAATCACACCGTATAACTCGTGATACTATACCCAGTTAACAGTATGAAAAATAACTGAGCCTCTCAACAGATGGCTCTAAACAATAACCCTTTAGTTAGGCAATAACTATATACAAGTATTGCAGACAATCCGCACTTGGGATGGGCGCCCAGCATCCACTACGGACTACGAGAAATAGAATTACCGGTGAGTAAATTCTTATTTTCTCTGACGTCCTAGTGGATGCTGGGATCTCCGTAAGGACCATGGGGATTATACCAAAGCTCCCAAACGGGCGGGAGAGTGCGGATGACTCTGCAGTACCGAATGAGCAAAAGCAAGGTCCTCCTCAGCCAGGGTATCAAACTTGTAGAATTTAGCAAACGTGTTTGAACCCGACCAAGTAGCAGCTCGGCAAAGTTGTAAAGCCGAGACCCCTCGGGCAGCCGCCCAAGAAGAGCCCACTTTCCTCGTGGAATGGGCTTTTACAGATTTAGGATGCGGCAGTCCAGCCGCAGAATGTGCGAGTTGAATCGTACTACAGATCCAGCGAGCAATAGACTGCTTTGAAGCAGGAGCACCCAGCTTGTTGGGCGCATACAGGATAAATAGCGAGTCAGTTTTCCTGACTCCAGCCGTCCTGGAAACATAAATTTTCAGGGCCCTGACTACGTCCAGCAACTTGGAATCCTCCAAGTCCTTAGTAGCCGCAGGCACCACAATAGGTTGGTTCAAATGAAAAGCAGATACCACCTTAGGAAGAAATTGGAGACGAGTCCTCAATTCTGCTCTATCCATATGGAAAATCAGATAAGGGCATTTACATGACAAAGCCGCCAATTCTGACACACGCCTGGCCGAAGCCAAGGCCAACAGCATGACCACTTTCCACGTGAGATATTTTAGTTCCACGGTTTTAAGTGGCTCAAACCAATGTGACTTAAGGAAATCCAACACCACGTTGAGATCCCAAGGTGCCACTGGAGGCACAAAAGGGGGCTGAATATGCAGCACTCCTTTAACAAACGTCTGAACTTCAGGCAGTGAAGCCAGTTCTTTTTGGAAGAAAATCGACAGAGCCGAAATCTGGACCTTAATGGAACCTAATTTGAGGCCCATAGTCACCCCTGACTGTAGGAAGTGCAGAAATCGACCCAGCTGAAATTCCTCCGTTGGGGCCCTTCTGGCCTCACACCACGCAACATATTTTCGCCATATGCGGTGATAATGGTTTGCGGTCACCTCATTCCTAGCTTTAATCAGCATAGGGATGACTTCCTCCGGAATGCCCTTTTCCTTCAGGATCCGGCGTTCAACCGCCATGCCGTCAAACGCAGTAGCGGTAAGTCTTAGAACAGACAGGGTCCCTGCTGCAGCAGGTCCTGTCTGAGCGGCGGAGGCCATGGGTCCTCTTAGATCATTTCTTGAAGTTCTGGGTACCAAGCTCTTCTTGGCCAATCCGGAACCACAAGTATAGTTCTTACTCCTCTCCTTCTTATTATTCTCAGTACCTTGGGTATGAGAGGCAGAGGAGGGAACACATAAACCGACTGGTACACCCACGGTGTCACTAGAGCGTCCACAGCGATCGCCTGAGGGTCCCTTGACCTGGCGCAATATCTTTTTAGCTTTTTGTTGAGGCGGGACGCCATCATGTCCACCTGTGGCCTTTCCCAACGGTGTACAATCATTTGGAAGACTTCTGGATGAAGTCCCCACTCTCCCGGGTGGAGGTCGTGCCTGCTGAGGAAGTCTGCTTCCCAGTTGTCCACTCCCGGAATGAACACTGCTGACAGTGCTAACACATGATTTTCCGCCCATCGGAGAATCCTTGTGGCTTCTGCCATCGCCATCCTGCTTCTTGTGCCGCCCTGACGATTTACATGGGCGACCGCCGTGATGTTGTCTGACTGTATCAGCACCGGCTGGTGTTGAAGCAGGGGTCTTGCCTGACTTAGGGCATTGTACATGGCCCTTAGTTCCAGAATATTTATGTGTAGGGAAGTCTCCTGACTTGTCCATAGTCCTTGGAAGTTTCTTCCCTGTGTGACTGCCCCCCAACCTCGAAGGCTGGCATCCGTGGTCACCAGGATCCAGTCCTGTATGCCGAATCTGCGGCCCTCTAGAAGATGAGCACTCTGCAGCCACCACAGTAGTGACACCCTGGCCCTTGGAGACAGGGTTATCAGCCGATGCATCTGAAGATGCGACCCGGACCACTTGTCCAACAGATCCCACTGAAAGATCCTTGCATGAAACCTTCCGAATGGAATTGCTTCGTAAGAAGCCACCATCTTTCCCAGGACTCGCGTGCAGTGGTGCACTGACACCTGTTTTGGTTTTAGGAGGTCTCTGACTAGAGACGATAACTCCTTGGCCTTCTCCTCCGGGAGAAACACTTTTTTCTGTTCTGTGTCCAGAACCATCCCCAGGAACAGTAGACGCGTTGTAGGAACCAGCTGCGACTTTGGAATATTCAGGATCCAGCCGTGCTGTTGTAGCACTTCCCGAGCTAGTGCTACTCCGATCAACAACTGTTCCCTGGACCTCGCCTTTATAAGGAGATCGTCCAAGTACGGGATAATTAAAACTCCCTTTTTCCGAAGGAGTATCATCATTTCGGCCATTACCTTGGTAAATACCCTCGGAGCCGTGGACAGACCAAACGGCAACGTCTGGAATTGGTAATGACAGTCCTGTACCACAAATCTGAGGTACTCCTGGTGAGGAGGGTAAATGGGGACATGCAGGTAAGCATCCTTGATGTCCAGTGATACCATGTAATCCCCCTCGTCCAGGCTTGCAATCACCGCTCTGAGCGATTCCATCTTGAACTTGAACCTTCTTATATAAGTGTTCAAAGATTTTAAATTTAAAATGGGTCTCACCGAACCGTCCGGTTTCGGTACCACAAACATTGTGGAATAGTAACCCCGTGCTTGTTGAAGGAGGGGCACCTTGATTATCACCTGCTGAGAATACAGCTTGTGAATCGCCTCCAGCACTGCCTCCCTGTCCGGGGGAGCTGTCGGCAAGGCAGATTTGAGGAAACGGCGAGGGGGAGACATCTCGAATTCCAGCTTGTACCCCTGAGATACTACCTGTAGAATCCAGGGATCCACCCGTGAACGAGCCCACTGGTTGCTGAAGTTCTTGAGACGGGTCCCCACCGTACCTGGCTCCACCTGTGGAGCCCCAGCGTCATGCGGTGGACTTAAGAGGAAGCGGGGGAGGACTTTTGTTCCTGGGAACTGGCTGTATGTTGCAGCTTTTTCCCTCTACCTCTGCCTCTGGGCAGAAAGGACGCGCCTCTAACCCTCTTGCCTTTCTGGGGCCGAAAGGACTGTACCTGATAATACGGTGCTTTCTTTGGCTGTGAGGGAACATGGGGTAAAAATGCTGACTTCCCAGCTGTTGCTGTGGAAACGAGGTCCGAGAGACCATCCCCAAACAACTCCTCACCCTTGTAAGGCAAAACTTCCCTTTTAGAATCTGCATCTCCTGTCCACTGCCGAGTCCACAATCCTCTCCTGGCAGAAATGGACATTGCGTTTATTTTAGATGCCAGCCGGCAAATATCCCTCTGTGCATCTCTCATGTATAAGACAGCGTCTTTAATATGCTCTACGGTTAGCAATATAGTGTCCCTGTCTAGGGTATCAATGTTTTCCGACAGGGAATCTGACCACGCAGCTGCAGCACTGCACATCCATGCTGAAGCAATAGCCGGTCTCAGTATAATTCCTGAGTGTGTATAGACTTCAGGATAGCCTCCTGCTTCCTATCAGCAGGTTCCTTTAGGGCGGCCGTGTCCGGAGACGGTAGTGCCACCTTCTTTGACAGGCGTGTGAGCGCTTTATCCACCCTAGGGGATGTCTCCCAACGTGACCTATCCTCTGGCGGGAAAGGGTACGCCATTAGTAACTTTTTAGAAATTACCAGTTTCTTATCGGGGGAAGCCCACGCTTCTTCACATACTTCATTTAATTCATCAGAAGGGAGAAAAACCACTGGAAGCTTTTTTCTCCCCAAACATAATACCCTTTTTTGTGGTACCTGGGGAAATATCAGAAATGTGCAACACATTTTTCATTGCCGTAATCATGTAACGGGTGGCTCTATTGGAATGTACACTAGTCTCATCATCGTCGACACTGGATTAGTATCCGTGTCGACATCTGTGTCTGCCATCTGAGGTAGCGGGCGTTTTAGAGCCGCTGATGGCTTTTGAGACGCCTGGGCAGGCACGAGCTGAGAAGCCAGCTGTCCCACATCTGCTATGTCGTCAAACCTTTTATGTAAGGAGTTGACACTGTCACGTAATTCCTTCCACATGTCCATCCATTCAGGTGTCGACCCCGCAGGGGGTGACTTCACATTTATCGGCCCCTGCTCCGCCTCCACATAAGCCTCCTCATCAAACATGTCGACACAGCCGTACCGACACACCGCACACACACAGGGAATGCTCTGAACGAGGACAGGACCCCACAAAGTCTTTTGGGGAAACAGAGAGAGAGTATGCCAGCACACACCAGAGCGCTATATAATGCAGGGATACACACTACACAAGTGATTTTTCCCTATAGCAGCTATATATATATATTATATGCGCCTAAATTTAGTGCCCCCCCTCTCTTTTTCACCCTATGTAGTCTGGAAACTGCAGGGGAGAGCCTTGGGAGCATCCTTCCAGCGGAGCTGTGAGGGAAAATGGCGCCAGTGTGCTGAGGGAGATAGCCCCGCCCCTTTTCTGGCGGACTTCTCCCGCTTTTTAAATGTATATTTGGCAGGGGTATTTTACACATATATAGTCTTTATGACTATATTATGTGGTATTTGCCAGCAAGGTACTCATATTGCAGCCCAGGGCGCCCCCCTTCCCCCCAGCGCCCTGCACCCATCAGTGACCGGAGTATGTGGTGTGCATGGGGAGCAATGGCGCACAGCTGCAGTGCTGTGCGCTACCTTGATGAAGACCGAAGTCTTCTGCCGCCGATTTCCAGGAACGTCTTCTTGCTTCTGGCTCTGTAAGGGGGACGGCGGCGCGGCTCCAGGACCGGACGACCGAGGCTGGGCTTGTGTTCGATCCCTCTGGAGCTAATGGTGTCCAGTAGCTTAGAAGCCCAAGCTAGCTGCAAGCAGGTAGGTTCGCTTCTCTCCCCTAAGTCCCTCGTAGCAGTGAATCTGTTGCCAGCAGATCTCACTGAAAATAAAAAACCTAAAATATACTTTCTTTTCTAGGAGCTCAGGAGAGCCCCTAGTGTGCATCCAGCTCGGCCGGGCACAAAATTCTAACTAAGGTCTGGAGGAGGGGCAAAGAGGGAGGAGCCAGTGCACACCAGGTAGTCCTAAATCTTTCTTAGTTGTGCCCAGTCTCCTGCGGAGCCGCTATTCCCCATGGTCCTTACGGAGTTCCCAGCATCCACTAGGACATCAGAGAAATAACTGGTAATAATAAAATAATAGGACATCTCAATTTACATGCATCAGTGTGACAGAAGCCTCCTATCGCTACTCTGTGTTGCTGGTGACCCTGCTCATCCCACTATATATCTTTCAGTCTGTGGCTTCCTGCTGCCTCCATTCCCCTCCTCACATCATGTCACATGCAGCCCTGTCCTCACTGACACATCACTCATCTCCTGATATACTCTGTGCTGCTGGGGACCCTGCTCCTCCCACTATATAACTCTCAGTCTGTGGCTTCCTGCTGCCTCCATTCCCCTCCTCACATCATGTCACTGCCCCTGTCACATGCAGCCCTGTCCTCACTGACAAATCCCTCATCTCCTGATATACTCTGTGCTGCTGGGGACTCTGCTCCTCCCACTATATAACTCTCAGTCTGTGGCTTCCTGCTGCCTCCATTCCTCTCCTCACATCAGGTCACTGCCCCTGTCACATGCAGCCCTGTCCTCCTGACACGCCACTCATCTCCTGATATACTCTGTGCTGCTGTGAGGTCTAATTGACTACAGGCTGCTCTATCCCAGCCTACTTTACAAATACAAATAATCTAAAGTGTCTAATTGGAGGAGAAAAAACCTGTGGACATGCAATACGGGTGAGACGTGAAGATTAAATACAAGAAGTAGATAGGAGCCAAGATAATGTACCGTCTGTCTAATATATATTCATTTAGAATTGAAGGCTAGATAATAGGGACACAGGGTATAAATATTTGGATGATACTATATTTAGGGACTAAAGTAACATCTAGAAAATAAGAATTTACTTACCGATAATTCTATTTCTCGTAGTCCGTAGTGGATGCTGGGAACTCCGTAAGGACCATGGGGAATAGCGGCTCCGCAGGAGACTGGGCACAAAAGTAAAAGCTTTAGGACTACCTGGTGTGCACTGGCTCCTCCCCCTATGACCCTCCTCCAAGCCTCAGTTAGGATACTGTGCCCGGACGAGCGTACACAATAAGGAAGGATTTTGAATCCCGGGTAAGACTCATACCAGCCACACCAATCACACCATATAACTTGTGATCTAAACCCAGTTAACAGTATGATAACATGAGGAGCCTCCAGAACAGATGGCTCACTACAACAAAAACCCGAATTTTTTTTTTTTTGGCAACAATAACTATGTACAAGTATTGCAGACAATCCGCACTTGGGATGGGCGCCCAGCATCCACTACGGACTACGAGAAATAGAATTATCGGTAAGTAAATTCTTATTTTCTCTGACGTCCTAGTGGATGCTGGGAACTCCGTAAGGACCATGGGGATTATACCAAAGCTCCCAAACGGGCGGGAGAGTGCGGATGACTCTGCAGCACCGAATGAGAGAACTCCAGGTCCTCCTTAGCCAGGGTATCAAATTTGTAGAATTTTACAAACGTGTTTTCCCCTGACCACGTAGCTGCTCGGCAAAGTTGTAAAGCCGAGACCCCTCGGGCAGCCGCCCAAGATGAGCCCACCTTCCTTGTGGAATGGGCATTGACAGATTTTGGCTGTGGCAGGCCTGCCACAGAATGTGCAAGCTGAATTGTACTACAAATCCAACGAGCAATAGTCTGCTTAGAAGCAGGAGCACCCAGCTTGTTGGGTGCATATAATATAACCAGCGAGTCAGATTTTCTGACTCCAGCCGTCCTGGAAACATATTTTCAGGGCCCTGACTACATCCAGTAACTTGGAATCCTCCAAGTCCCCCGTAGCCGCAGGCACCACAATAGGTTGGTTTAGGTGAAACGCTGAAACCACCTTAGGGAGAAATTGAGGGCGAGTCCTCAATTCCGCCCTATCCGAATGAAAAATCAGGTAAGGGCTTTTATAGGATAAAGCCGCCAATTCTGATACGCGCCTGGCTGAAGCCAGGGCCAACAGCATTACCACTTTCCATGTGAGATATTTTAAATCCACTGTGGCAAGTGGTTCGAACCAATGAGATTTTAGGAATCCCAAAACCACATTGAGATCCCAGGGTGCCACTGGAGGCACAAAGGGCGGCTGTATATGCAGTACCCCCTTTACAAAAAAGTCTGGACTTCAGGAACTGAAGCCAATTCTTTCTGGAAGAAAATCGACAAGGCCGAAATTTGAACCTTAATGGATCCTAATTTTAGGCCCATGGACAGTCCTGTTTGCAGGAAATGCAGGAAACGACCTAGTTGAAATTCCTCTGTCGGGGCCTTCCTGGCCTCGCACCACGCAACATATTTCCTCCAAATACGGTGATAATGTTGTGCAGTTACATCCTTCCTGGCTTTGATCAGGGTAGGAATGACTTCATCTGGAATGCCTTTTTCCTTCAGGATCCGGCGTTCAACCGCCATGCCGTCAAACGCAGCCGCGGTAAGTCTTGGAACAGACAGGGTCCTTGCTGAAGCAGGTCCCTTCTTAGAGGTAGAGGCCACGGATCCTCCGTGAGCATCTCTTGAAGTTCCGGGTACCAAGTCCTTCTTGGCCAATCAGGAGCCACGAGTATAGTTCTTACTCCTCTCCGTCTTATAATCCTCAGTACCTTGGGTATGAGAGGCAGAGGAGGGAACACATAAACTGACTGGTACACCCACGGTGTTACCAGAGCGTCCACCGCTATTGCCTGAGGGTCCCTTGACCTGGCGCAATACCCGTCTAGTTTTTTGTTGAGGCGGGACGCCATCATGTCCACCTTTGGTTTTTCCCAACGGTTTACAATCAATTGGAAGACTTCTGGATGAAGTCCCCACTCTCCCGGGTGGAGATCGTGTCTGCTGAGAAAATCTGCTTCCCAGTTGTCCACTCCGGGAATGAACACTGCTGACAGTGCTATCACATGATTTTCCGCCCAGCGAAGAATCCTTGCAGCTTCTGCCATCGCTCTACTGCTTCTTGTGCCGCCCTGTCTGTTTACGTGGGCGACTGCCGTGATGTTGTCCGACTGGATCAACACCGGCTGACCCTGAAGCAGAGGCCTTGCTTGACTTAGGGCATTGTAAATGGCCCTTAGTTCCAGGATATTTATGTGAAATGACGTTTCCATGCTTGACCACAAGCCCTGGAAATTTCTTCCCTGTGTGACTGCTCCCCAGCCTCTCAGGCTGGCATCCGTGGTCACCAGGACCCAGTCCTGAATGCCGAATCTGCGGCCCTCTAGAAGATGAGCACTCTGCAACCACCACAGGAGAGACACCCTTGTCCTCGGAGACAGGGTTATCCGCTGATGCATCTGAAGATGCGATCCGGACCATTTGTCCAGCAGATCCCACTGAAAAGTTCTTGCGTGGAATCTGCCGAATGGAATCGCTTCGTAAGAAGCCACCATTTTTCCCAGGACCCTTGTGCATTGATGCACGGACACTTGGCCTGGTTTTAGGAGGTTCCTGACTAGCTCGGATAACTCCCTGGCTTTCTCCTCCGGGAGAAACACCTTTTTCTGGACTGTGTCCAGAATCATCCCTAGGAACAACAGACGTGTCGTCGGAATCAGCTGCGATTTTGGAATATTTCGAATCCACCCGTGCTGTCGTAGCACTACTTGAGATAGTGCTACTCCGACCTCTAACTGTTCCCTGGACCTTGCCCTTATCAGGAGATCGTCCAAGTAAGGGATTATTAAGACGCCTTTTCTTCGAAGAAGAATCATCATTTCGGCCATTACCTTGGTAAAGACCCGGGGTGCCGTGGACAATCCAAACGGCAGCGTCTGAAACTGATAATGACAGTTCTGTACCACAAACCTGAGGTACCCTTGGTGAGAAGGGCAAATTTGGACATGGAGTTAAGCATCCTTGATGTCCAGAGACACCATATAGTCCCCTTCTTCCAGGTTCGCTATCACTGCTCTGAGTGACTCCATCTTGAATTTGAACCTTTGTATGTAAGTGTTCAAGGATTTCAGATTTAGAATAGGTCTCACCGAGCCGTCCGGCTTCGGTACCACAAACAGCGTGGAATAATACCCCTTTCCCTGTTGTAGGAGGGGTACCTTGATTATCACCTGCTGGGAATACAGCTTGTGAATGGCTTCCAATACCGCCTCCCTGTCGGAGGGAGACATTGGTAAAGCAGACTTCAGGAACCGGCGAGGGGGAGACGTCTCGAATTCCAATTTGTACCCCTGAGATACTACCTGCAGGATCCAGGGGTCCACTTGCGAGTGAGCCCACTGCGCGCTGAAAATCTTGAGACGGCCCCCCACCGTGCCTGAGTCCGCTTGTAAGGCCCCAGCGTCATGCTGAGGACTTGGCAGAAGCGGGGGAGGGCTTCTGTTCCTGGGAAGAGGCTGCCTGATGCAGTCTTTTTCCCCTTCCTCTGCCCCGGGGCAGAAATGAGTGGCCTTTTGCCCACTTGCCCTTATGGGGACGAAAGGACTGAGCCTGAAAAGACGGTGTCTTTTTCTGCTGAGAGGTGACCTGGGGTAAAAAGGTGGATTTCCCAGCCGTAGCCGTGGCCACCAGGTCCGATAGACCGACCCCAAATAACTCCTCCCCTTTATACGGCAATACTTCCATATGCCGTTTGGAATCCGCATCACCTGACCACTGTCGCGTCCATAACCCTCTTCTGGCAGAAATGGACAGCGCACTTACTCTTGATGCCAGAGTGCAAATATCCCTCTGTGCATCACGCATATATAGAAATGCATCCTTTAAATGCTCTATAGTTAATAATATACTGTCCCTATCCAGGGTATCAATATTTTCAGTCAGGAAATCCGACCAAGCCACCCCAGCACTGCACATCCAGGCTGAGGCGATTGCTGGTCGCAGTATAACACCAGTATGTGTGTATATACTTTTTAGGATATTTTCCAGCTTCCTATCAGCTGGTTCCTTGAGGGCGGCCGTATCAGGAGACGGTAACGCCACTTGTTTTGATAAGCGTGTGAGCGCTTTATCTACCCTAGGGGGTGTTTCCCAACGCGCCCTAACGTCTGGCGGGAAAGGGTATAATGCCAATAATTTTTTAGAAATTATCAGTTTTTATCGGGGGAAACCCACGCTTCATCACACACCTCATTTAATTCATCTGATTCAGGAAAAACTACGGGTAGTTTTTTCACACCCCACATAATACCCTTTTTTGTGGTACTTGTAGTATCAGAAATGTTCAAAACCTCCTTCATTGCCGTGATCATGTAACGTGTGGCCCTACTGGAAATCACGTTTGTTTCCTCACCGTCGACACTGGAGTCAGTGTCCGTGTCTGGGTCGACCATCTGAGGTAACGGGCGCTTTAGAGCCCCTGACGGTGTTTGAGACGCCTGGACCGGTACTAACTGATTTGCCGGCTGTCTCATGTCGTCAACAGTGTTTTGTAAAGTGCTGACGCTATCACGTAATTCCTTCCATAAGACCATCCAGTCAGGTGTCGACTCCCTAGGGGGTGACATCACTATTACAGGCAATTGCTCCGCCTCCACACCATTTTCCTCCTCATACATGTCGACACAAACGTACCGACACACAGCACACACACAGGGAATGCTCTGATAGAGGACAGGACCCCACTAGCCCTTTGGGGAGACAGAGGGAGAGTTTGCCAGCACACACCAGAGCGCTATATATAATGTATAGGGACAACCTTATATAAGTGTTTCTCCCTAATATAGCTGCTGTATAGATTCTTATGCCAATTTAGTGCCCCCCCCTCTCTTGTTTTACCCTGTTTCTGTAGTGCAGGACTGCAGGGGAGAGTCAGGGAGACGTCCTTCCAGCGGAGCTGTGAGGGAAAATGGCGCTTGTGTGCTGAGGAGATAGGCTCCGCCCCCTTCTCGGCGGCCTTTCTCCCGCTTTTTTAAGGAAAACTGGCAGGGGTTAAATGCATCCATATAGCCCAGGAGCTATATGTGATGTATTTTTCGCCATCTTAGGTGTTTTTATTGCGTCTCAGGGCGCCCCCCCCCAGCGCCCTGCACCCTCAGTGACCGGAGTGTTTAGTGTGCTGAGTGCAATGGCGCACAGCTGCGGTGCTGTGCGCTACCTTATTGAAGACAGGACGTCTTCTGCCGCCGATTTTCCGGACCTCTTCTGTTTTCTGGCTCTGTAAGGGGGCCGGCGGCGCGGCTCTGGGACCTATCCATGGCTGGACCTGTGATCTGTCCCTCTGGAGCTAATGTCCAGTAGCCTAAGAAGCCCAATCCACTCTGCACGCAGGTGAGTTCGCTTCTTCTCCCCTTAGTCCCTCGATGCAGTGAGCCTGTTGCCAGCAGGACTCACTGAAAATAAAAAACCTAACTTAAACTTTTTCACTAAGCAGCTCAGGAGAGCCCCTAGTGTGCACCCTTCTTGTTCGGGCACAAAAATCTAACTGAGGCTTGGAGGAGGGTCATAGGGGGAGGAGCCAGTGCACACCAGGTAGTCCTAAAGCTTTTACTTTTGTGCCCAGTCTCCTGCGGAGCCGCTATTCCCCATGGTCCTTACGGAGTTCCCAGCATCCACTAGGACGTCAGAGAAATAATAATTTAATAGCAGAATTACTACAGTAGGGGGCACACACACACACACACACACACACACACACACACACACACACTATAAATAATAAGAATTTACTTACCGATAATTCTATTTCTCGGAGTCCGTAGTGGATGCTGGGGTTCCTGAAAGGACCATGGGGAATAGCGGCTCCGCAGGAGACAGGGCACAAAAAGTAAAGCTTTAGGATCAGGTGGTGTGCACTGGCTCCTCCCCCTATGACCCTCCTCCAAGCCTCAGTTAGGATACTGTGCCCGGACGAGCGTACACAATAAGGAAGGATTTATGAATCCCGGGTAAGACTCATACCAGCCACACCAATCACACTGTACAACCTGTGATCTGAACCCAGTTAACAGTATGATAACAGCGGAGCCTCTGAAAGATGGCTCACAACAATAATAACCCGATTTTTGTAACTATGTACAAGTATTGCAGATAATCCGCACTTGGGATGGGCGCCCAGCATCCACTACGGACTCCGAGAAATAGAATTATCGGTAAGTAAATTCTTATTTTCTCTATCGTCCTAGTGGATGCTGGGGTTCCTGAAAGGACCATGGGGATTATACCAAAGCTCCCAAACGGGCGGGAGAGTGCGGATGACTCTGCAGCACCGAATGAGAGAACTCCAGGTCCTCCTTAGCCAGGTTATCAAATTTGTAGGATTTTACAAACGTGTTTGCCCCTGACTAAATAGCCGCTCGGCAAAGTTGTAAAGCCGAGACCCCTCGGGCAGCCGCCCAAGATGAGCCCACCTTCCTTGTGGAATGGGCATTTACATATTTTGGCTGTGGCAGGCCTGCCACAGAATGTGCAAGCTGAATTGTATTACACATCCAACTAGCAAAAGTCTGCTTAGAAGCAAGAGCACCCAGTTTGTTGGGTGCATACAGGATAACAGCAAGTCAGTTTTCCTGACTCCAGCCGTCCTGGAACCTATATTTTCAGGGCCCTGACCACATCTAGCAACTTGGAGTCCTCCAAGTCCCTAGTAGGCGCAAGACACCACAATAAGCTGGTTCAGGTGAAACACTGACACCACCTTAGGGAGAGAACTGGGGACGAGTCCGCAGCTCTGCCCTGTCCGAATGGACAAACAGATATGGGCTTTTTTGAGAAAAAAAACACCAATTTGACACTCGCCTGGTCCAGGCCAGGTCCAAGAGCATGTTCACTTTTCATGTGAGATGCTTCAAATCCACAGATTTGACTGGTTTTAAACCAATGTGTTTTGAGGAATCCCAGAACTACGTTGAGATCCCACAGTGCCACTGGAGGCACAAAAGGGGGTTGTATATGCAATACTCCCTTGACAAACTTCTGGACTTCAGGAACTGAAGCCAATTCTTTCTGGAAGAAAAATCGACAGGGCCGAAATTTGAACCTTAATGGACCCCAATTTGAGGCCCATAGACACTCCTGTTTGCAGGAAATGCAGGAATCGACCGAGTTGAAATTTCTTCGTGGGGCCTTCCTGGCCTCACACCACGCAACATATTTTCGCCACATGTGGTGATAATGTTGTGCGGTCACCTCCTTTCTGGCTTTGACCAGGGTAGGAATGACCTCTTCCTGAATGCCTTGTCCCTTAGGATCCGGCGTTCCACCGCCATGCCGTCAAACGCAGCTGCGGTAAGTCTTGGAACAGACATGGTACTTGCTGAAACAAGTCCCTTCTTAGCGGCAGAGGCCATAAGTCCTCTGTGAGCATCTCTTGAAGTTCCGGGTACCAAGTCCTTCTTGGCCAATCCGGAGCCATGAGTATAGTTCTTACTCCTCTACGTCTTATAATTCTCAGTACCTTAGGTATGAAAAGCAGAGGATGGAACACATACACCGACTGGTACACCCACGGTGTTACCAGAACGTCCACAGCTATTGCCTGAGGGTCTCTTAACCTGGCGCAATACCTGTCCCGTTTTTTGTTCAGACGGGACGCCATCATGTCCACCTTTGGTAATTCCCAACGGTTTACAATCATGTGGAAAACTTCCCCATGAAGTTCCCACTCTGCCGGGTGGAGGTCGTGCCTACTGAGGAAGTCTGCTTCCCAGTTTCCATTCCCGGAATGAAACACTGCTGACAGTGCTATCACATGATTTTCCGCCCAGCGAAAAGTCCTTGCAGTTTTTGCCACTGCCCTCCTGCTTCTTGTGCCGCCCTGTCTATTTACGTGGGCGACTGCCGTGATGTTTTATCCCACTGGATCAATACCGGCTGACCTTGAAGCAGAGGTCTTGCTAAGCTTAGAGCATTATAAATTTACCCTTAGCTATATTTATGTGGAGAAAAGTCTCCAGACTTGATCACACTCCCTGGAAATTTTTTCCTTGTGTGACTGCTCCCCAGCCTCTCGGGCTGGCCTCCGTGGTCACCAACATCCAAAACTGAATGCCGAATCTGCGGCCCTCTAGAAGATGAGCACTCTGTAACCACCACAGGAGAGACACCCTTGTCCTTGGATATAGGGTTATCCGCTGATGCATCTGAAGATGCGATCCGGACCATTTGTCCAGCAGATCCCACTGAAAAGTTCTTGCATGAAATCTGCCGACTGGAATTGCTTCGAAGGAAGTCACCATTTTTTTACCATGGCCCTTGTGCAATGATGCACTGATTTTAGGAGGTTCCTGACTAGCTCGGATAACTCCCTGGCTTTCTCTTCCGGGAGAAACACCTTTTTCTGGACTGTGGCCAGAATCATCCCTAAGCACAGGAGACTTGTTGTCGGGATCAGCTGCGATTTTGGAATATTTAGAATCCACCCCTGCTGTTGTAACAGTATCCGAGATAGTGCTACTCCGACCTCCAACTGTTCCCTGGACTTTGCCCTTATCAGGAGATCGTCCAAGTAAGGGATAATTAAGACGCCTTTTCTTCGAAGAAGAACCATCATTTCGGCCATTACCTTGGTAAAGACCCGGGGTGCCGTGGACAATCCAAACGGCAGCGTCTGAAACTGATAGTGACAGTTCTGTACCACGAACCTGAGGTACCCTTAGTGATAAGGGCAAATTTGGGACATGGAGGTAAGCATCCCTGATGTCTCGGGACACCATATAGTCCCCTTCTTCCCGGTTCGTTATCACTGCTCTGAGTGACTCCATCTTGATTTGAACCTTTGTAAGTGTTCAAATTTTTTTAGATTTAGAATAGGTCTCACCTAGCCTTCTGGCTTCAGTACCACAATATAGTGTGGAATAATACCCCTTTTCTTGTTGTAGGAGGGGTAATTTAATTATCACCTGCTGGGAATACAGCTCGTGAATTGTTTCCCATACTGCCTCCTTATCGGAGGGAGACCTTGGTAAAGCAGACTTCAGGAGCCTGCGCAGGGGAAACGTCTCGACATTCCAATCTGTACCCCTGGGATACTACTTGTAGGATCCAGGGGTCCTGTACGGTCTCAGCGTCATGCTGAGAGCTTGTCAGAAGCGGTGGAACGCTTCTGTTCCTGGGAATGGGCTGCCTGCTGCAGTCTTCTTCCCTTTCCTCTATCCCTGGGCAGATATGACTCTTATAGGGACGAAAGGACTGAGGCTGAAAAGACGGTGTCTTTTTCTGCAGAGATGTGACTTAGGGTAAAAACGGTGGATTTTCCAGCAGTTGCCGTGGCCACCAGGTCCGATGGACCGACCCCAAATAACTCCTCTTCCTTTATACGGCAATACACCTTTGTGCCGTTTGGAATCTGCATCACCTGACCACTGTCGTGTCCATAAACATCTTCTGGCAGATATGGACATCGCACTTACTCTTGATGCCAGAGTGCAAATATCCCTCTGTGCATTTCGCATATATAGAAATGCATCCTTTAAATGCTCTATAGTCAATAAAATACTGTCCCTGTCAAGGGTATCAATATTTTTAGTCAGGGAATCCGACCAAGCCACCCCAGCTCTGCACATCCAGGCTGAGGCGATCGCTGGTCGCAGTATAACACCAGTATGTGTGTATATACTTCTTAGGATATTTTCCAGCCTCCTGTCAGCTGGCTCCTTTAGGACGGCCCTATCTATAGACGGTACCGCCACTTGTTCTGATAAGCGTGTGCGCGCCTTATCCACCCTAAGGGGTGTTTCCCAACGCGCCCTAACTTCTGGCGGGAAAGGGTATACCGCCCATATTTTCTATCGGGGGGAACCCACGCATCATCACACACTTCATTTAATTTATCTGATTCAGGAAAAACTACGGTAGTTTTTTCACATCCCACATAATACCCTCTTTTGTGGTACTTGTAGTATCAGAAATATGTAACACCTCCTTCATTGCCCTTAACGTGTGGCCCTAATAAGGAATACGTTTGTTTATTCACCGTCGACACTGGATTCAGTGTCCCTGTCTGTGTCTGTGTCGACCGACTAAAGTAAACGGGCGTTTTAAAAACCCCTGACGGTGTTTTTGAGACGTCTGGACCGGTACTAATTGTTTGTCGGCCGTCTCATGTCGTCAACCGACCTTGCCGCGTGTTGACATTATCACGTAATTCCCTAAATAAGCCATCCATTCCGGTGTCGACTCCCTAGAGAGTGACATCACCATTACAGGCAATTGCTCCGCCTCCTCACCAACATCGTCCTCATACATGTCGACACACACGTACCGACACACAGCACACACACAGGGAATGCTCTGATAGAGGACAGGACCTACTAGCCCTTTGGAGAGACAGAGAGAGAGTTTGCCAGCACACACCAAAAACGCTATCATTATATAGGGACAACCTTATATAAGTGTTTTCCCTTATAGCATCTTTTTTATATATTTCTAACGCCAAATTAGTGCCCCCCCTCTCTGTTTTAACCCTGTTTCTGTAGTGCAGTGCAGGGGAGAGCCTGGGAGCCTTCCCTCCAGCCTTTCTGTGAGGGAAAATGGCGCTGTGTGCTGAGGAGATAGGCCCCGCCCCTTTTTCGGCGGCCTCGTCTCCCGCTCTTAACGGATTCTGGCAGGGGTTAAATATCTCCATATAGCCCCCGGAGGCTATATGTGAGGTATTTTTAGCCAAAAATAGGTTTTCATTGCCTCCCAGGGCGCCCCCCTCCCAGCGCCCTGCACCCTCAGTGACTGCAGTGTTAAGTGTGCTGAGAGGAAATGGCGCACAGCTGCAGTGCTGTGCGCTACCTTTAGAAGACTGAGGAGTCTTCTGCCGCCGATTCTGGACCTCTTCTTACTTCAGCATCTGCAAGGGGGCCGGCGGCAAGGCTCCGGTGACCATCCAGGCTGTACCTGTGATCGTCCCTCTGGAGCTGATGTCCAGTAGCCAAGAAGCCAATCCATCCTGCACGCAGGTGAGTTCACTTCTTCTCCCCTAAGTCCCTCGTTGCAGTGATCCTGTTGCCAGCAGGACTCACTGTAAAATAAAAAACCTAAGCTAAACTTTTCTAAGCAGCTCTTTAGGAGAGCCACCTAGATTGCACCCTTCTCGGCCGGGCACAAAAATCTAACTGAGGCTTGGAGGAGGGTCATAGGGGGAGGAGCCAGTGCACACCACCTGATCCTAAAGCTTTACTTTTTGTGCCCTGTCTCCTGCGGAGCCGCTATTCCCCATGGTCCTTTCAGGAACCCCAGCATCCACTAGGACGATAGAGAAAAATACACACACACACACACAGTATAAATAAATATATACACACACACACAGTATAAATAAATAAATATATACACACACAGTATACATAAATATATACACACACACATATGTACAAATATAAATATTTCTTTTTGCCAAGTGTCTTTCCACGAAAGGTTATTTTTATACTTCTTTGTTCTCAGTCACGTCAATAAAATGAAAAATGATCTACTGTAGATTTGGGAGCGCGGTGGTCTCAGAGTAGCATCTCTCATATTATTATTCCAGTATCATCTGCTACCAAGTAAGACCAATTCCCACATCTAATTACAAACAGGATTTCAGAGCCATTAAACAAAATACATTTCCATTAGTGACTGAGAAGAAAAAGGCGAAAATGAAGATTAGTTCATCCTGCAACGTTCCACCCAAACACAAGACATGTCCGCTGCCCAATCATTAGCCACGTCTGAGCGTTATATACTAATGTCATTACTTATAGATGATGTCAGTAACAAAGTATCACTGTATATTCCTCTAATTCCTTCTCACCAGATAAGTCCTGTTACTGTCTCCCCTGTCCCAGACAACGAGCACCTAATAACCAGGGATCACTAAACTCTGCTTAGTAGTGTCTCCACTTTCTAGAGATGATCGGTGATTGCTTGCGTCATCTATCACCGAGGACAGAGGGCGGCACAAAGCGGAATTATACATTGTAATTATTACCCATCGCGTCATATATACAGAACGTTCTTATCTAGTTCCCAGTTACACTATCACACCGCACAGAGACGTAACTCTGGGAGGCAACAGAGTCATCTGCCGCCGGGCTCCTGCTCTGAATGGGGGCACCTCTCCTCCCGTTCTGTGACACCATTCTGTTAAGTTAATTGATAGTCTCCAATTACACGATTAATTAAACAATTACACGTAACTTCATATAGTTAGAATTCTCATGCTTCCTGTACTGGAGCGGATATCTCTATCAGTAAGGTGTCTTCCATCAGTGTAACAGGTCATGGGTTCTAATCCTGGGTATGACTGCTAAGAAATGTGTGATTTAAAATAAAAGACATTGATATGTATGTATACAATATATAAAAAAAAATTCAGAACACTCCATATACAGACACACACATATATATTTATTTAAATATAGGGGGGCACCAATATCTCTCTTGCCTCCGGGTAACTGAGACGAACTTACGCCACTAACACCACACATTATGCAAAGTCTCCTTACATGCTATACACATGTGTAATTGGGAATATTAGGATGGCGATGCACGCGTGTAATTGGGAATATTAGGATGATACAAACGTGTAATTGGGAATAGTAGGATGATACACACGTGTAATTGTGAATATTAGGATGACGATACACACGTGTAATTGGGAATATTAGGATGAAGATGCACACGTGTAATTGGGAATATAAGGATGAAGATGCACACGTGTCATTGGGAATATTAGGATGATGATACACACGTGTCATTGGGAATATTAGGATGATGATACACACGTGTCATTGGGAATATTAGGATGATGATACACACGTGACATTGGGAATATTAGGATGATGATGCACACGTGTAATTGGGAATATTAGGATGAAGATGCACACGTGTAATTGGGAATATTAGGATGCCGATGCACACGTGTAATTGTGAATATTAGGATGATGATGCACACATGTAATTGGGAATATTAGGATGGCGATGCACGCGTGTAATTGGGAATATTAGGATGATACAAACGTGTAATTGGGAATAGTAGGATGATACAAACGTGTAATTGGGAATATTAGGATGACGATACACACGTGTAATTGGGAATAATAAGAATTTACTTACCGATAATTCTATTTCTCGTAGTCCGTAGTGGATGCTGGGGACTCCGTCAGGACCATGGGGTTTAGCGGCTCCGCAGGAGACAGGGCACAATAATAAAAGCTTTAGGATCAGGTGGTGTGCACTGGCTCCTCCCCCTATGACCCTCCTCCAAGCCTCAGTTAGGATACTGTGCCCGGACGAGCGTGCATAATAAGGAAGGATATTGAATCCCGGGTAAGACTCATACCAGCCACACCAATCACACCGTACAACCTGTGATCTGAACCCAGTTAACAGTATGATAACAACGAAGGAGCCTCTGAAAAGATGGCTCACAACAAGAATAACCCGATTTTTGTAACAATAACTATGTACAAGTATTGCAGACAATCCGCACTTGGGATGGGCGCCCAGCATCCACTACGGACTACGAGAAATAGAATTATCGGTAAGTAAATTCTTATTTTCTCTAACGTCCTAAGTGGATGCTGGGGACTCCGTCAGGACCATGGGGATTATACCAAAGCTCCCAAACGGGCGGGAGAGTGCGGATGACTCTGCAGCACCGAATGAGAGAACTCCAGGTCCTCCTCAGTCAGGGTGTGCCCCTGACCAAGTAGCAGCTCGGCAAAGTTGTAAAGCCGAGACCCCTCGGGCAGCCGCCCAAGATGAGCCCACTTCCTTGTGGAATGGTCTTTTACTGATTTTGGCTGTGGCAAGCCTGCCACAGAATGTGCAAGCTGAATTGTACTACAAATCCAGCGAGCAATCGTCTGCTTAGAAGCAGGAACACCCATCTTGTTGGGTGCATACAGGCTAAACAGCGAGTCAGATTTTCTGACTCCAGTCGTCCTGGAAACATATATTTTCAGGGCCCTGACAACGTCAAGTAACTTGGAGTCCTCCAAGACCCTAGTAGCCGCAGGTACCACAATAGGTTGGTTCATGTGAAAAACAGAAAACACCTTAAGGAGAAATTGAGGACGAGTCCTCAATTCTGCCCTGTCAGAATGAAAAATTAAGTAAGGGCTTTTATATGATAAAGCCGCCCATTCTGACACACGCCTGGCTGAAGCCAGGGCTAATAGAATCTTCACCTTCCATGTGAAATATTTTAATTCCACAGTGGTGAGTGGATCAAACCAATGTGACTTTAGGAAACTCAAAACAACATTGAGATCCCAAGGTGCCACTGGGGGCACAAAAGGAGGCTGTATATGCAGTACCCCTTTTACAAACGTCTGAACTTCAGGCACTGAAGCCAGTTCTTTCTGGAAGAAATTCGACAGGGTCGAAATTTGAACCTTAATGGAACCTAATTTTAGGCCCATAGACAGTCCTGTTTTCAGGAAATGTAGGAAACGACCCAGTTGGAATTCCTCTGTAGGGACCTTCTTGGCCTCACACCACGCAACATATTTTCGCCAAATGCGGTGAAAATGTTTTGCGGTTACATCCTTCCTGGCTTCGACCAGGGTAGGGATGACTTCATCTGGAATGCCTTTTCAGGATCCGGCGTTCAACTGCCATGCCGTCAAACGCAGCCGCGGTAAGTCTTGGAACAGACAAGGCCCCTGCTGGAGCAGGTCCTCTCTTAAAGGTAGAGGCCACGGTTCTTCCGTGAGCATCTCTTGAAGTTCCGGGTACCAAGTCCTTCTTGACCCATCCGGAGCCACGAGTATCGTTCTTACTCATCTCCTTCTTATGATTCTCAGTACTTTTGGTATGAGATGCATAGGAGGGAACACATACCCTGACTGGTACACCCACAGTGTTACCAGAGCGTCCACCGCTATTGCCTGAGGGTCCCTTGACCTGGCGCAATATCTGTCTAGTTTTTTGTTCAGGCGGGACGCCATCATGTCCACCTTTGGTTTTTCCCAACGGTTTACAATCATGTGGAAGACTTCCCGCTGAAGTCCCCACTCTCCCGGGTGGAGGTTATGCCTGCTGAGGAAGTCTGCTTCCCAGTTTTCCACTCCCGGAATTAACACTGCTGAGAGTGTTATCACATGATTTTTCGCCCAGCGAAGAATCCTTGCAGTTTCTGCCATTTCCCTCCTGCTTCATGTGCCGCCCTGTCTGTTTACGTGGGCGACTGCCGTGATGTTGTCCCACTGGATCAATACCGGCTGACCTTGAAGCAGAGGTCTTGCTAAGCTTAGAGCCTTGTAAATTGCCCTTAGCTCCAGTATATTTATGTGGAGAGAAGTCTCCAGACTTGATCACACTCCCTGGAATTTTTTTCCTTGTGTGACTGCTCCCCAGCCACTCAGGCTGGCATCCGTGGTCACCAGGACCCAGTCCTGAATGTCGAATCTGCGGCCCTTTCATAGATGAGCACTCTGCAGCCACCGCAGAAGAAAACACCCTTGTCCTTGGAGACAGGGTTATCCGCTGATGCATCTGAAGATGCGATCCGGACCATTTTCCCAGCAGATTCCACTGAAAGGTTCTTGCGTGAAATCTACCGAATGGGATCGCTTTGTAAGAAACCACCATTTTTCACAGGACCCTTGTGCAATGATGCACTGATACTTTTCCTGGTTTTAGGAGGTTCCTGACTAGCTCGGATAACTCCCTGGCCATCTTCTCCGGGAGAAAACATCCTTTTCTGGACTGTGTCCAGAATCATTCCTAGGAACATTAGACGTGTCGTCGGAAAAAGCTGCGATTTTGGAATATTTAGAATCCACTCGTGCTGTCGTAGAACTACTTGAGATAGTGCTACTCCGACCGCCAACTGTTCTCTGGACCTTGCCCTTATCAGGAAAGCGTCCATATTTCTTTTAGGAAGAATCATCATTTCGGCCATTACCATGGTAAAGACCCGGGGTGCCGTGGACAATCCAAACGGCAGCGTCTGAACTGATAGTGACAGTTCTGTACCACGAACCTGAGATACCCTTGGTGAGAAGGGCAAAATTTGGACATGTAGGTAAGCGTCCCTGATATCCAGTGACACCATATCGTCCTGGTTCGCTATCACTGCTCTGAGTGACTCCATCTTGATTTGAACCCTTGTATGTAATTGTTCAAATCTTTTAGATCTCACCGAGCCGTTTGGCTTCAGTACCACAATATAGTGTGGAATAATACCCCTTCCCTTGTTGTAGGAGGGGTACTTTGATTATCACCTGCTGGGAATACAGCCTGTGAATTTTTTCCCAATACTGCCTCCCTGTCGGAGGGAGACGTTGGTAAAGCAGACTTCAGGAACTTGTGAGGGGAAGACGTCTCGAATTTCCAATGTACACCTGGGATACTACGTGTAGGATCCAGGAGTCCACTTGCGAGTGAGCCCACTGCGTGCTGAAACTCTTGAGATGACCCCCCACCGCACCTGAGTCCGCTTGTATGGCCCCAGCGTCATGCTGCGGACTTGGCAGAAGCTGTGGAGGACTTCTGTTCCTGGGAATGGGCTGCCTGCTGCAGTCTTCTTCCCTTTCCTCTAACCCTGGGCAGATATGACTGGCCTTTTGCCCGCCTGCCTTTATGGGTACGAAAGGACTGAGACTGAAAAGACTGTGTCCTTTTCTGCTGAGATGTGACTTGGGGTAACAAAAGTGGATTTTCCAGCTGTTGCCATGGCCACCAGGTCCGATGGACCGCCCCTTTATACGGCAATACTTCCATGTGCCGTCTGGAATCTGCATCACCTGACCACTGTCGTGTCTATAAACATCGTCTGGCAGATATGGACATCACATCTACTCTTGATGCCAGAATGCAAATATCCCTCTGTGCATCTCGCATATATAGAAATGCATCCTTAAAATGCTCTATAGTCAATAAAATATTGTTCCTGTCAAGGGTATCAATATTTTCAGTCAGGAAATCCGACCAAGCCCCCCCAGCGCTGCACATCCAGGCTGAGGCGATTGCTGGTCGTAGTATAACACCAGTATGTGTGTATATACTTTTTAGGATATTTTTCAGCTTCCTATCAGCTGGCTCCTTGAGGGCGGCCGTATCTGGAGACGGTAACGCCACTTGTTTTTATAAGCGTGTGAGCGCCTTATCCACCCTAAGGTGTGTTTCCCAACTCGCCCTCACTTCTGGCGGGAAAGGGTATACCTCCAATAATTTTCTATCGGAGGAAACCCACGTATCATCACACACTTTAATTTATCTGATTCAGGAAAAACTACAAGTAGATTATTCCCACCCTACATAATACCCTTATTTGTGGTACTTGTAGTATCAGGAATATAATACCTCCTTCATTGCCCTTAACATGTAACGTGTGGCCCTAAAGGAAAATACGTTTGTTTCTTCACCGTCGACACTGAAGTCAGTGTCCGTGTCTGTGTCTGTGTCGACCAACTGAGGTAAATGGGCGTTTTTACAAGCCCCTGACGGTGTCTGAGACGCCTGGACAGGTACTAATTTATTTGCCGGCCGTCTCATGTCGTCAACCGACCTTGCATCGCGTTGACATTATCACGTAATTCCTAAATAAGCCATCCATTCCGGTGTCGACTCCCTAGAGAGTGACATCACCAATACAGGCAATTTGCTCCGCCTCCTCACCAACATCGTCCTCCTACATGTCGACACACACGTACCGACACACAGCACACACACAGGGAATGCTCTGATAGAGGACAGGACCCCACTAGCCCTTTGGGGAGACAGAGGGAGAGTTTGCCAGCACACACCAAAAACGCTATAATTATACAGGGACAACCCCTTATACAAGTGTTTTCCCTTATAGCATTTTCACATATGTAATCATATCGCCAAATAAGTGCCCCCCCTCTCTGTTTTAACCCTGTTTCTGTAGTGCAGTGCAGGGGAGAGCCTGGGAGCCTTCCTCACAGCAGAGCTGAGCAGGAAAATGGCGCCGTGTGCTGAGGAGAATAGGCCCCGCCCCCTAAAACGGCGGGCTCTTCTCCCGGAGTTTGTGAGATCTGGCAGGGGTTAAATACATCCATATAGCCGCAAGGGCTATATGTGATGTATTTTAGCCATAAAAAAGGTATAATACATTGCTGCCCAGGGCGCCCCCCCCAGCGCCCTGCACCCTCAGTGACCGCTGGTATGAAGTGTGCTGACAACAATGGCGCACAGCTGCAGTGCTGTGCGCTACCTTATGAAGACTGAAAGTCTTCTGCCGCCTGTTTCTGGACCTCTGGACCTCTTCAACTTCGGCATCTGCAAGGGGGGTCGGCGGCACGGCTCCGGGACGAACCCCAGGGTGAGACCTGTGTTCCGACTCCCTCTGGAGCTAATGGTGTCCAGTAGCCAAAGAAGCAAATCCATCCTGCACGCAGGTGAGTTTTCTTCTCTCCCCTAAGTCCCTCGTAGCAGTGAGCCTGTTGCCAGCAGGACTCACTGAAAATAAAAAACCTAACTTAAACTTTAATTCTAAGCAGCTCAGGAGAGCCACCTAGATTGCACCCTTCTCGGCCGGGCACAAAAATCTAACTGAGGCTTGGAGGAGGGTCATAGGGGGAGGAGCCAGTGCACACCACCTGATCCTAAAGCTTTTATTATTGTGCCCTGTCTCCTGCGGAGCCGCTAAACCCCATGGTCCTGACGGAGTCCCCAGCATCCACTTAGGACGTTAGAGAAATTAGGATGAAGATGCACACATGTAATTGGGAATATTAGGATGAAGATGCACACATGTAATTGGGAATATTAGGATGAAGATACACACGTGTCATTGGGAATATTAGGATGATGATACACACGTGTCATTGGGAATATTAGGATGAAGATGCACACGTGTAATTGGGAATATTAGGATGAAGATGCACACATGTAATTGGGAATATTAGGATGAAGATGCACACATGTAATTGGGAATATTAGGATGAAGATGCACACATGTAATTGGGAATATTAGGATGAAGATACACACGTGTCATTGGGAATATTAGGATGATGATACACACGTGTCATTGGGAATATTAGGATGAAGATGCACACGTGTAATTGGGAATATTAGGATGATGATGCACACGTGTAATTGGGAATATTAGGATGAAGATGCACACGTGTAATTGGGAATATTAGGATGAAGATGCACACGTGTAATTGGGAATATTAGGATGCTGATGCACACGTGTAATTGTGAATATTAGGATGATGATGCACACATGTAATTGGGAATATTAGGATGACGATACACACGTGTAACTGGGAAAATCAGGATGATGATACACGCGTGTGAATGGCAACATTAGGATGAAGATGCACATGTGTAATTGGGAATATTAGGATGAATATGCACATGTGTAATTGGGAATATTAAGATGAACGTGTACACGTGTAAGTGGGAATATTAGGATGATGATACACATGTGTAATTGGGAATAATAGGATGACGATACACACGTGTAATTGGGAATATTAGGATGAAGATGCACACATGTAATTGGGAATATTAGGATGGTGATGCACACGTGTAATTGGGAATATTAGGATGGTGATGCACACGTGTAATTGGGAATATTAGGATGAAGATGCACACATGTAATTGGGAATATTAGGATGGAGATGCACACATGTAATTGGGAATATTAGGATGGCGATGCACACTTGTAATTGGGAATATTAGGATGACGATACACACGTGTAATGGGAATATTAGGATGACGATACACATGTGTAATTGAGAATATTAGGATGAAGATGCACACGTGTAGTTGGGAATATTAGGATGGCGATGCACACGTGTAATTGGGAATATTAGGATAAAGATGCACACGTGTAATTGGGAATATTAGGATGGCGATGCACATGTGTAATTGGGAATATTAGAATGACGATACACGTGTAATTGGGAATATTAGAATGGGGATGCACACGTGTGATTGAGAATATTAGGATGGTGATGCACACGTGTAATTAGGAATATTAGAATGGTGATGCACACGTGTAATTGGGAATATTAGAATGGCGATGCACACGTGTGATTGGGAATATTAGAATGACGATACACATGTGTAATGGGAATATTAGGATGACGATACACACGTGTAATGGGAATATTAGGATGACGATGCACGTGTGATTTTGTTATTGCACTTTGTTTGTTACATATGTAAAACTCACTAAAAACAAACATAATGTAATAAAGTAAATAAAATAATCTATGACCCAATCTTGTAAATAAAAATAGAGTTAAAAAAATCTGCCTAACGCTGAACCCCCACACGCACGCTATGTCAGTGCTCTCTACCACTATAAGGAACAGCATATGGTTTATTTATTTATTAAACGTTTCTATATAGCAAATTCCACAACAATGATAAAACAAACTGGGTAATAACAGACAGTCAGAGGTAGGAGGGCCCTGCTCGCAAGCTGACAATCTATATCCTCAATCAGACGGCCAATGACAGAGAGGCAGCTGATAATGTGCAGATATGTCTCTCAGCCGCACATTATATCTCTATATCCACACGGCAGTCACCCCAATCAGATGGCCACACATGCATCCAGTTCAGGGTGAACAGCCCTGTGTAATTGCTGGGGACACACAACAGGCTCAGGCGGTGAAACGTAGGTGGATACGTCAGGTACAGTCACAGAGACCGGGGTTAGGTATTGTGATGTCTACAGTCATAATATCAACATTTATAATGGGGCCACTGACCATGTCAACATTTATCATATAGAAACTGTTTAAATGTTGCCATTACAGAATATCAGCTAGTGGCGCATGCATGGGGGGTTTCTGAGTACCCAGAACTCCCCCCGATGGATCAAAAGTTTTTGGCTTATCAAAGGACCATGAATTGCGGCATAACACTGAGGTGAGACCTAATGATGCAATATGTCAGACCCCACTACCACCAATGACCTCCTGTGGCCTCTCAGGCTTCAGTCACAATGTGTAATCTACTATTTGATGCAGTCATTCTCCCGCTTCAGCCTCGCATTTACTTAACAGCTACCAATCAGTTGCTTCCTCAATCCGCAGCATTAATGGACTGCAAGAAGCATTCCCTCCGTGCCTGACCCTCACCTCTGACATTTACTACTCACACCCTGTAATTCTGTTATTGTATATCACCCCTTGTATGGCTGTGTATATACCTTGTGGTGACTTATAAGTAAAAGATCATTCTATCTATATATACTAGCTATGCCCCACCAGCCCTAGCTATAATCCGGCTGCTAGTCAGCGTCGGAAGCCCCGCCACCGGATCCCAGAGTCATGCATGATGTACAGGAACACTGCCCGGCAGTGTAAACTTTTTCCACTACTAGCAAACTCCAAAAGCGGGGCTGTCCGGGATCACGGGATGAATGCTTTTTGGAGCAGCCGTGTCGGCACTGGAATGCACTGAATTGCTGCTGTGGATTTGCGTCTACTGTCGCAAACTGTGGCGAGGTAGATACATAATTTGAAGCAACAGAGCAGACAGAGAGAGACTGACAGTTTGCAGAAGTGCACCGAGCAGATTGCGGACTAGTGGGAATAATAGCCCCATCAGGACACTGTCCTTTGATCTGGGATAAGCTTCACCGGTCTATAATGAACGAGGGAGGAGATACTTTACTTACACAGCACGTCAGAGTCAGGGTAACACTGAACAGTGTATTTTACCTTATTAGGGCATGTATGACAATTTTTTTATTTTTGCTTAATGGTCTTTAAACAAAGTGTTAATATGGTCTAGGGATATTGGTCTAATTATATAGGGATAATGTAACAAAGATGCAACATTTAATGCAATATAAAGTATCAATTTTTGTCACTTGGGATCACTCCAGATATTTTCTGGAGGATGCATTACGGTATGTAGCACTGTGTGTCCTCAGAATCTTATTCACAAACTTTTTGCACATTGTTTTTTTCTCAAGTTTTTAGAACTTAAAATAACAATAAAAATAAACCACAAAACACAAATCACAGAGCTACAGAAACCTGCATATCACATGGACAGACAGTATACAGGGAACAATACACTGATATCGCTCCAGGATTTCCAAATAAAACAATCTTGTATTGTTGGAGCTGATGCTCACTCTTGGCTCACTCTGCCCATTAGCCACCCCAGTGCCAACCCGTCCCTGGCATTGAAGGGGTCTGTGCGTTACATACTGTACGCCGCTGATGTTCATATCCCACAAGGAGTGAAATGAGTCTCTGCGGCGATGCTGAAATCACGCTGGCCGCTGTATATCGGGCGGGCTGTCATCCAGTCCAGATGTAAAAATGTTATCTAATCAGCTTCCATTACATTATGAACTGCGCGTCGTGCCAAGCGCATACTTCTGTAAGTGGTGCGACGACGGCTAGGGCTTAGCTGGTAGTAATATACACTGTATATATATATATATATATATATATATATATATACACATACATACACACACACACACACACACACACATACATTCACATACAGTATATGAAATATATAACACACACACTTTGTACATGTACCATAAAAACCTAAACAGAACTTTCTCGCACAGCAAACAGTGTTACAACCTCTATGGAAATCAGAGGATTATTTAAAAACATCACCAGCCCAGAAAACAGACGCAGAATAAAGATTTCTCAATCTATGGCAGAATGGGGTCTGTAACGCCAAAAAATACAGGGACCCATAGTACCTGTAGTCTTACATAGATGGATTAAATGGCAGAGACGTATTAAAATGAATTGGCTAGAAGTTATCAAAACCAAAAATCCAAGAAAACATGATCATACAAAGTACTGAATAATATAAACTGAGTAATGCAATAATACCAAAATGTACTTTATTCAATGTTTGTGTGTGTGTGTGTGTGTGTGTGTGTGTGTGTGTATATATATATATATATATATATACACACACACACACACACATACATACATACATACATACATACATACATACATATACACTGCTCAAAATAATAAAGGGAACACTAAAATAACACATCCTAGATCTGAATGAATGACATATTCTTATTAAATACTTTGTTCTTTACATAGTTGAATGTGCTGACAACAAAATCACACAAAAATTATCAATGGAAATCAAATTTATTAACCCATGGAGGTCTGGATTTGGAGTCACACTCAAAATTAAAGTGGAAAAACACACTACAGGCTGATCCAACTTTGATGTAATGTCCTTAAAACAAGTAAAAATGAGGCTCAGTAGTGTGTGTGTGGCCTCCTCGTGCCTCTATGACCTCCCTACAACGCCTGGGCATGCTCCTGATGAGGTGGCGGATGGTCTCCTGAGGGATCTCCTCCCAGACCTGGACTAAAGCATCCGCCAACTTCTGGACAGTCTGTGGTGCAACGTGGTGTTGGTGGATGGAGCGAGACATGATCTCCCAGATGTGCTCAATTGGATTCAGGTCTGGGAAACGGGCGGGCCAGTCCATAGCATCAATGCCTTCGTCTTGCAGGAACTGCTGACACACTCCAGCCACATGAGGTCTAGCATTGTCTTGCATTAGGAGGAACCCAGGGCCAACCGCACCAGCATATGGTCTCACAAGGGGTCTGAGGATCTCATCTCGGTACCTAATGGCAGTCAGGCTACCTCTGGCGAGCACATGGAGGGCTGTGCGGCCCCCCAAAGAAATGCCACCCCACACAATTACTGACCCACTGCCAAACCAGTCATGCTGGAGGATGTTGCAGGCAGCAGAGCGTTCTCCTTGGCGTCTCCAGACTCTGTCACGTCTGTCACATGTGCTCAGTGAGAACCTGCTTTCATCTGTAAAGAGCACAGGGCGCCAGTGGCGAATTTGCCAATCTTGGTGTTCTCTGGCAAATGCCAAACGTCCTGCACGGTGTTGGGCTGTAAGCACAACCCCCACCTGTGGACGTCGGGCCCTCATACCACCCTCATGGAGTCTGTTTCTGATCGTTTGAGTAGACACATGCACATTTGTGGCTTGCTGGAGGTCATTTTGCAGGGCTCTGGCAGTGCTCCTCCTGTTCCTCCTTGCACAAAGGCGGAGGTAGCGGTCCTGCTGCTGGGTTGTTTCCCTCCTACGGCCTCTTCCATGTCTCCTGATGTACTGGCCTGTCTCCTGGTAGCGCCTCCATGCTCTGGACACTACGCTGACAGAAACGGCAAACCTTCTTGCCACAGCTCGCATTGATGTGCCATCCTGGATGAGCTGCACTACCTGAGCCACTTGTGTGGGTTGTAGACTCCGTCTCATGCTACCACTAGAGTGAAAGCGCCGCCAGCTTTCAAAAGTGACCAAAACATCAGCCAGAAAGCATAGGAGCTGAGAAGTGGTCTGTGGTCACCACCTGCAGAACAACTCCTTTATTGGGGGTGTCTTGCTAATTGCCTATAATTCCCACCTGTTGTCTATTCCATTTGCACAACAGCATGTGAAATTGATTGTCAATCAGTGTTGCTTCCTAAGTGGACAGTTTGATTTCACAGAAGTGTGATTGACTTGGAGTTACATTGTGTTGTTTAAGTGTTCCCTTTATTTTTTTGAGCAGTGTATATACATACATATACACACAAATGTGAAAGCCCTCACTCACTCATCACTAATTCTCTCACTCCCTGATATGTTAGGAAGATGAAATGTAACACAGGGATTCTTCAGGTGGGAAACAGGAAAACTACCTCATTAGAATTTTATTAAGCCTCCCCTAAGGGGATGAAAAGGGGGTGACATAATGATGTCATTACCGATGCGTGGCTTGCGTTGTGGGAATGATAACGCCCAAACAGACAATCGGATCAAAATTAGGATTACAGCTCCAGTGTGTAGAATTTAATAAACTACAAAACTGGTGCTGTCACTTTTTACCATATCTGCTACCGGCGCTCCTCTTGTAACGCCAAGAACATGGATTAATATTTACCTACATTAAAGGTGCATACACACTGAGCTATTTTCCCTGTGCCAGCGCTGTCTACGGGGAGGGGGGGGGGGGGGACGCACTTTCCATAGTTGGAGACTGTGGAAAGTGCATCACTCACCGTACAAACAGCCCGATGGACGGCGGCTAGCGATGATGCGGGAGCTCCTCGCTAGCCCATACACACAGGACGAGTTTGAGCGCAAAGTAGCTCAAAATGCCAAAAGTGAGCTACTGTGAGCTCAAAATCGCCCAGTGTGTATGGGCCTGAAGACGTCTCCGTTACATCCCTATAGATTTACCAGATTTTTAATACTCATTTATATTTACACCTGTGACAATCAGACACTCCCGTGCGGAGAACGGGTAGAACAGCTAGCTGTATATAAACACGGGTTATTAACACTCCCAGGGATAACGGAGTAACGAGCGGATACAAACAAACAGGCTACAGGTATAAATATACATCACAGGGACTTCTATAGTAGAATGTAATGTATGTAACACCATATAAAGAATGGTAACAATGAGCCACTGTGGGGGAGGTGTATCAAGCTCCAGAGAGAGATAAATTGGAGAAGTTTCCAAAAGCTCACAGTGACGGCAATGGAGCGCCGCTAAATCCGAGAGTGCGGCAGTGAAATGACGCAGACAGGAGCCCAGTTACCCCAATCAGTCGGTATTGTAGTCGTTGCTCATTTTGCAGCCGCTACTCCCAATACAGGCCAGAGACGTGATGAGTTACTCTGATCCGTACTGGCAAACTCTCCCTGGACACCTGGGAGATCCCCGATATAGCGGTGATCTCCCCGACTCCTCGAAGAGTCTAGCAACCTACCTGAGGCCGAACCTTGTGTGCGCAACACAGTGATGGTGTCCTCTCTCTCTGCCTACCATGGAGGAAACACTATGAGAAGACTAAGGAGGATTTGGCCTACAAGAAAATGGCCGCCATTCTCTAACACACTGGTGGCGACATGAGTAAATGTGTGCCCATTGGTTACTGATGAATTACAGGGGATGTGCGATGGAGCTGCATGAACCTGGTGGAAGGGAGAGAGAGTTAGAGGGGGTGATTTGAGATACTAGAAAATAGTCATGCCTATGGCCAAACATCTTGTGTAAGTGGGGTCATGGGATAGAGCAGAGTTCTTTGTAGATAAGCACGCAGGTGTATGGCGATGTAGCGGAGGGGGAGGCAGTTACAAAGCACCCTTGTCCAGGCCTCTGTGGGAGCACGGACGTTCAAGGATAGAGTGATGGCACAACTATGCTCCTCTAGCTACACAGTTCTGCAGAGGGTCCCCAACAGGGATAAACCCGAACCCCTGTACACAGCATGCCTCCTAGTGCTGGGGCCCAGCCAAAGTATCGGTGGCCCTGTACACAAATGCATGACCTTTCAACGTACATGAACCACCGTAATGCTTGCTACATAGGTTTCCCAATGCACAGTTACGGGGTAGCAAGTGCCAGGTAAAATCTGGCAGTGCAGTCGCCGGTGGTAACACCATGATGTATAGGGTGAAGACCAACTGCCGACTCAAACACCCATTTCCCCTATGTCTGTTAATGTACTATACTCCTCGCCGGTTGTTAAAATGCCAGCTGTCCATCATTTCCAGGTATAATCCTAGGTTTCACAGATTTGCCCATGGAAATTATTATTCTTAGTAATGCTTAGAATGTGCAATGCTAACTGTACAAATACAACTTATCTTGTTCTATACTATTTCCATTTTATAGGACCCGTCTCCCTATATAAACTCTGGTGACCACCTCCATATACTGGGTCACCTTCCTTGTGACCGTATGTCCTATATACAGATTATATGCTAATAGCAAGAAGCCAGAAGCCCGGGAGAGTAATAGGTCAGTGAAGGTTATTATTAAGAGCATAGAGGACACAAGACAGAATGAAGTTTCTTTCTGTGTTCTCAGCTCAATCTGTGGTGCAAAATATTAACTGACCTATTTATCAAATGGAGAAAAGCTGTATCTGCCATAACCAGATCATCCATCAGGCAACGCAGGCTGCTGCCTAGGGCTCTTTGTGCTCTGAGGGGCCTTTTAACCCAATTTTTTCAAATGGTAGCCAAAAAGGGGTCCAAACCGACACGTTGTGGCAATCTGACTCTAATATCCCTATCAAGGGTCAAGACTGCGCAAATCTCACCAGCTGTGGGTCTCCAGTGAAAGCCCCTGTACGCAAAGAACAGGGAATCGTATGTAAAAAAGATGGCGGTGACGCTATCGCAGACAAACGAAGTAACAGAAAAACAAAATACAGTATTTAAATAGACCAGTTTTCAATCATCAACAGCATCAAAATATGTATGATGTTTTGTTATATTTCATATGTATTATTTTTTTGCATTTATTGATTTTTTATTTTTTTTTAAATGAGTGTAAGTGAAAGCCCAATCCTGGGCACATTTCCCGAGACGGGCCTGGTGAAACGGCGAGACACTTCTGCTCTGGGCCAAGCATTGGAAGTGAACAAGCCCGCAGGACGGGTGAAACGCATTTCCAGCGTGAACCAAAGACGTGGGGAGTACTTCCTAGATTCTGTTAACTTCAGACCTACCCAGGGACCTGGGCAGGGACCGGTACTTTTTTATTCACTCATCTGACCTCATACACCAATAACAATGGCATTGGTGTAGACACCCAATTTCCTTATAGGATAAATTTAAACCCATTCTTAAACTCTTATACAACCGAGGAACTCAGGAATTTGGCTATTTTTTGGACAGATACTGCATTATTATATTGCTCAGAGCCAATACAATACTATATAGAATTTTTTCCTTATAGGTTATTTTTCTGATCAGTACATTTTTCACCAGTAGGCTGTTTATTAATACCGATTCTCAATCCTGCATTTGCACCTATTCGACCCTACTGAGGGTGACCCAGGGATCTGGGCAGGGGCTGTCATTTTCCACTTTTCAGCCACCAGCGTATATGGACACTGATTTTTTCCTGTCTTGTATAATTCTTCCCTTGATAGTTTTGCATAGGGATTCAATGTATGTATATGTATGAGCAAGTGGGTCAATCAGTACTTATTAGGGCCTGTGTGCCCCCCTTTTGCTTGATTTTGCTTGGAAAGAGGGTTATTGCCAAACATATTTGATTCTGTCTTTTGCATAACAACCTCAATTTTGACATAGTGCCGGCTAAATATTATATGCTGACACTTGATATAGTTCCAATTCACTTACTTTTCCTCTTTCTCCTTCTTTTTCAACTCTCTATTTTCCCATTCACCTATATCCGCGGACTCTCATCTATGATCCACGGGGTTATCCTGTGCCTAACGTAGACAGCAGATCCGCAACATTTACTGCCTCTTTTCTCCCATTCTTCCTTAGGTGCACTCTCATTGGTAAGTCGGCAAAGTAGGTTCTAGAAATTACTACCCGATCTCGTCCGATCTTGGAAGCTAAACGGTGGTGGGCTGGGTCAGTATCTGCGAGGGGGACCCCCAGAGAATACCCGGTGCTGTAATTCACGACCTGTCTCGACTATACACCAACAGCAGGATCACCACAGTTTTTTCCTTCAATCTTCTTCTTTAGCTTATCCTGTTACTTTACACTGAATATCTCTCTCAAGTACCGCTTTTCCCTGATACGTTACAAATTTGACCAGTCTCAACATAATTAAGGATCTATACTCCCTATAACAGTCCAGTTCACTGGCCCTTGGAGGTCTCATTAACACAAGCTGTGCTTGTGATGGTTGGATAGGATCGGGGTGTATAGCCATAGTGTCTGCATCCCCCTTCAAGTCTATTAGCATAGACTAATTGATTGGCTATTCTTTACACTCGCACTAGTCTTTCTACTCTAATCAGCCACACCAATCATGATATAGTATCTTTCAGAGATGCTGGCGGGCTGAGTCATATGTGTGCACACAGATACCCTTATACCTTATTGATTAATTGTGGGGGATTATGTAAGTGTGGATCTTTTCTTAAAATAATTTGATAATAAAAGTTATGTTTTAATATTTTCACATAAACAAATCAATATAAGAGTGCACCCACACAAGAGTCTTCCGTAAACCAATTCTCTTCCAAGTTTTCCTCTGACTCTGGGTGCACCACCAGGTATAAATAATAGGAATTATTCCTGGACATTGTACTTTATTCTGGTACTTCTTTATCTTGTCTGAACCTTTGGGACTGGTGCGGAATTATACCTTTTTTCTGGGCCAATACCACCAGGCAGCTAACACAGTGATAATTTATTAATGAGCTGTGATGATAACCGTAGATATAACCGTGCGATAAGCGTAGACAGAAAATCCACCTTATCGCCGAAGATTAGTAAATAGGGCCCATAACACATTAAATTGCTGCAACATTCAGAATGTCCTATCACTAGGAAAACAAATCCAGCGAGGGAAGGGGAGGGGGGCTCTCTCGGGTGCTGTGAATAATTCTTATAGGGCGCAATGCAGAGATGCCTCATTTAAGAGCTATTCATGGGAATTAAAAGTAGGACATAAGTGATCACTCCCAACTTTTAAAGTTGGGGAATAAAAACAAACGGTATCTGGACTATAGGTCGACAGTCAATGGGTCGGCCACTAATGATCGACATACATAAAAGGTCAACAGGTTCAAATGGTCGACATAATAATGGCCGACATAAGTTGTTGTTGTTGGGGGTTTTTTTTTGGGGGGGGGTTCTAACTTTTTTTATACTTTATCAACCATGTGGACTACGACTGGGAATAGTAACCTGTGCCAAGCGCAGTGAGGCACCTTGTCCGAAGCATGGCACACGAACGCGGGGGGGTTGTGGCAGAAAAGTGTCTAATGATCCACACCAAAAATAAATGTGGATAAAAGAGACAAGAACATGGTGGTGGGTTGGGATGGTGATCGGAAAGGCGGCATAAAATGGCGAAAAGTTTTCCTATATCGCTTTAAATATCCTGCGCAAACCACTTGATGGTTTGATCCATTCATCGTCCCGTGGCGCGGATACACAGATGTTAAAGCTAATTTGAACACGAGCAAGGGAGTACTCCCGCTGAGACACTGATGTGATACCACGTTAAACATGATTTAATCCCATCAGACCTGGAGCAAGTGATGGTGGCAGCCGCAGCAATCAGGTCACTGGACTGAAACACCAGCAGCATTAGATAAAAAATACACTGATGGTTGAGAACTATCGCAATCCGATGGACACCCCAAGTTATGGATCACCGGGACTTGCCCAACACTTCCGATGCAGTGCACCAACAGTTTGGAGGTAAGTAACCGATTTACCTGAAAGTGTTTGAAAAACAGTTTTCAGTCTCCTGCGCATTAACCGTCTCATCTGAGAAGCGAGAACCTGCCTAACCAGCCGCTGTGCCTGCCGGACTTGCTGTCACTTGTAGTTCCTGCAACGGACGGAGAAACACAAGTGGCCCAATCCTCTGATAAGCCGTCAGCCGCAGACAGTACTGCAGTAAGATTAGTAAAACAATAATAAGCACCGACTTACTGGAAGTTGTGACATATGATCAAGAACAAAAAAAAAAAAAAAAAAATAGATTTTGGTTTTTGTTTTTTCAGTCTGTCATCTTTACTCTTGCAGGAAAATAACAGCAGTGCAATGCATCTTTGTTCTCTAGGATAAATATATATATATATATATATATATAAATCTCTTACCTCTGCTGACATGTGAAGTACTGGGAAGTGTAGAGCAGGGGAGAAAATGCTGAGCGTGTAATAGCGCAGTATTCATGGAGGGTGTAAAACATAGACGGTTACAGTATGGATCTATGCCTACGCCGCTCTCTGCAGCCTCAGAAGCTTCCTCCTGCCTCTGCTAACTCGGCAGTCATACAGCTGACAGATTCCCAGGTCCCCTTAATAATGCATAGGATTTTCTTTTTAACATGTCGCTGCAGAAGTATCAATTTTGCCCCCGTGTCGTTTGTGAGGCTGATTTTTCCTGACAGGGTTCCATTAAACCGATGAGCTTCTCCCTCCTCGTGCTTCCTTAAATATTCCTCCGAGTGATGTATTTGTGCGCGCGGTTTTTTATTTAAAAAAAAAAAAACAGATCGTGAGGGAGCGAGCACCAACACAGGTGCTAAAAGAGAATAAAACTCAATGTAGAAAGAAAAGGAAAAAAAAATAAAAAATAAAAACACATTTCCTGCACAAACTCCGAAAGGGCTTTTTTTTTATCCCCCTGTTTAATTTTGTTTCGTGTCTGAGAGTCTTCTGAAGTGGAAAGGAGTTGACAGTGGCGTTAACATGCAGTTTTGCATTTGGGTTACCTGAGGAAATACTTTGCGCTGTTTGATATTTTCACAGGGGGGAAGCAAGAAAGCAATTACTGAATCATACATGATAACTCCACATTCCAACAAAAGCAAAGCAAAGGCTTTAATCTGTGTACAGAGGCTGGCGGGTGTGGATGGCGTGTTAAATGCCTTCGTACACGACAGGTCTTTGATTTTGCATTTATTAAATACTGTATGATATATGAAAGCCTGGATAGGACCAAGTATATCCTATCCCCTTAGGTGAGAGGATTCCTAAAGGAGGGCAAAGACAAATACATCACATAAAGAAAGAGAAACCCACTAACAACATACACAGGTATAGGAGACGCACGTGGGCTTATCAGAACTTCAGACACGTCTTGTGTCATGGGACGGCCATTTTATCAGTGACACTGGGTGCACCTGTGGCCTCTGAACCAGCCAGTTCTGACCAATCACCAAAGTGATCCCACAGATCAATATAAATCGGACGGGATCTAAAAAATGAGCGGAGGAGCTGGATGCTACTTGGAATGCTCACTCATCGGTGCCTAATGCCTTGTAGCAGCGGATAAGCGGCTGCATATGGGGGAATACAAGAACACGCCGACTGCAATGGGCCGAACAGCTGAAGAACCAAACGCCGGAAAACTGGGAAAAGATTTAACAGATGAGTGGAGTCTGAAATGTCTGTTTCTGTTGTGCGGTGACATTTGGGAGGTGCTGTAAATGGACATCTCCTGGTTTCAGGGACAGTGGTACTGTATTAGGAGTTAGATAACAAGGAATGGCCTCACCATCAGGAGGAGTCTGGGCCCTGCGGTGAGAGGGGCAATGGATGGTCACTGGAGGCTATTACTCATACTTGCTTACTCTCCACAAAAGTCACAGAGACTCACATCCTAGCAGAGTAAACGGCATCCTGGATCTCACCCACATCCTCAGTGAAATGAGGGTCAAAGGGCATGATGGCATGATTCGCTTTGATTGCATAATCTTGACTCCGCCTCCTGCTGCACAATGACGCAAATCACAACATTGTATTGCAGGGGATAGGGCCACAAAGGCGTGAGTCCGGCACCACACCAGCCTGTACCTCTCTACTAGAATGCTCTCTGTGATGTATACTGGTCACTAGAATGCTCTCTGCAGTGTATACTGGTCACTAGACTGCTCTCTGCATTTTATACTGGTCACTAGAATAATGTCTGCGATGTATACTGGTCACTAGAATAATGTCTGCGATGTATACTGGTCACTAGAATGCTCTCTGCAGTGTATACTGGTCACTAGAATAATGTCTGCGATGTATACTGGTCACTAGAATGCTCTCTGCAATGCATACTGGTCACTAGAATGCTTTCTGTGATGTATACTGGTTACTAGAATCCTCTCTGCTATGTATACTGGTCACTAGAATGCTCTCTGTATTGTATATTGGTCACTAGACTGTTCTGTGCATTGTATATTGGTCACTAGAATGCTCTCTGCATTTTATACTGGTCACTAGAATAATGTCTGCGATGTATACTGGTCACTAGAATAATGTCTGCGATGTATACTGGTCACTAGAATAATGTCTGCAATGTATACTGGTCACTAGAATGCTCTCTGCATTTTATACTGGTCACTAGAATAATGTCTGCGATGTATACTGGTCACTAGAATAATGTCTGCGATGTATACTGGTCACTAGAATGTCTGCGATGTATACTGGTCACTAGAATAATGTCTGCAATGTATACTGGTCACTAGACTGCTCTCTGCATTTTATACTGGTCACTAGAATAATGTCTGCGATGTATACTGGTCACTAGAATGCTCTCTGCAATGCATACTGGTCACTAGAATGCTCTCTGTGATGTATACTGGTTACTAGAATCCTCTCTGCTATGTATACTGGTCAAAAGAATGTTCTCTGTATTGTATATTGGTCACTAGACTGTTCTGTGCATTGTATATTGGTCACTAGAATGCTCTCGGCGTTGTATATTGGTCAATAGAATGCTCTCGTCATTGTATATTGGTCACTAGACTGCTCTCTGCGTTGTATATTGGCCACTGGAATGCTCTCTGCTTTGTATATTGGTCACTGGAATGCTCTCTGCATTGTATATTGGTCACTAGAATGCGCTCTGCATTGAATACTTCAGTTTGCTTCTGTTTGTCCACAGGATAAAAGTTGCCAGCACCTGGTTCATAACCCCCGCTGTGTCTGCGTCATCATAATATGGATCACAAAGGACATTGGGGGGTAATTCAGACCTGATCGTAGCAGCAATTTTGTTAGCAGTTGGGCACAACCATGTGCACTGCAGATGGGGCAGATGTAACATGTGCAGAGAGAGTTAGATTTGGGTGGGTTATATTGTTTCTGTGCAGGGTAAATACTGGCTGCTTTATTTTTACACTGCAAATAAGAATTTACTTACCGATAATTCTATTTCTCATAGTCCGTAGTGGATGCTGGGACTTCCGTAAGGACCATGGGGAATAGCGGCTCCGCAGGAGACTGGGCACAAAAAGTAAAAGCTTTAGACTAGCTGGTGTGCACTGGCTCCTCCCCCTATGACCCTCCTCCAAGCCTCAGTTAGGATACTGTGCCCGGACGAGCGTACATAATAAGGAAGGATTTTGAATCCCGGGTAAGACTCATACCAGCCACACCAATCACACTGTACAACCTGTGATCTGAACCCAGTTAACAGTATGATAAACGTAGGAGCCTCTGAAAAGATGGCTCACAACAATAAACAACCCGATTTTTTTGTAACAATAACTATATACAAGTATTGCAGACAATCCGCACTTGGGATGGGCGCCCAGCATCCACTACGGACTATGAGAAATAGAATTATCGGTAAGTAAATTCTTATTTTCTCTGACGTCCTAGTGGATGCTGGGACTTCCGTAAGGACCATGGGGATTATACCAAAGCTCCCAAACGGGCGGGAGAGTGCGGATGACTCTGCAGCACCGAATGAGAGAACTCCAGGTCCTCCTCAGCCAGGGTATCGAATTTGTAAAATTTTGCAAACGTGTTTGCCCCTGACCAAGTAGCTGCTCGGCAAAGTTGTAAAGCCGAGACCCCTCGGGCAGCCGCCCAAGATGAGCCCACTTTTCTTGTGGAATGGGCTTTAACAGATTTTGGCTGTGGCAGTCCTGCCACAGAATGTGCAAGCTGAATTGTACTACAAATCCAACGAGCAATCGTCTGCTTAGAAGCAGGAGCACCCAGTTTGTTGGGTGCATACAGGATAAACAGCGAGTCAGATTTTCTGACTCCAGCCGTCCTGGAAACATATATTTTCAGGGCCCTGACTACGTCCAACAACTTGGAGTCCTCCAAGTCCCTAGTAGCCGCAGGCACCACAATAGGTTGGTTTATGTGAAACGCTGAAACCACCTTAGGGAGAAATTGAGGACGAGTCCTCAATTCTGCCCTGTCTGAATGAAAAATTAGGTAAGGGCTTTTATATGACAAAGCCGCCATTTCTGAGACACGCCTGGCTGACGCCAGAGCTAACAGCATGACCACCTTCCATGTGAGATATTTTAATTCCACAGTGGTGAGTGGTTCAAACCAATGTGATTTTAGGAACCCTAAAACTACATTGAGATCCCAAGGTGCCACTGGTGGCACAAAAGGAGGTTGTATATGCAGTACCCCCTTGACAAACGTCTGAACTTCAGGCAATGAAGCCAGTTCTTTCTGAAAGAAGATCGACAGGGACGAAATTTGAACCTTAATGGATCCTAATTTTAGGCCCATAGACAGTCCTGCTTGCAGGAAATGCAGGAAACGACCCAGTTGAAATTCCTCTGTGGGGGCCTTCTTAGCCTCACACCAGGAAACATATTTTCGCCAAATGCGGTGATAATGTTTCGCAGTTACATCCTTCCTGGCTTTGATCAGGGTAGGGATGACTTCATCTGGAATGCCTTTTTCCATCAGGATCCGGCGTTCAACCGCCATGCCGTCAAACGCAGCCGCGGTAAGTCTTGGAACAGACAAGGACCCTGCTGGAGCAAGTCCTTTCTTAGAGGTAGAGGCCACGGGTCCTCCGTGAGCATCTCCTGCAGTTCCGGGTACCAAGTTCTGCTTGGCCAATCCGGAGCCACGAGTATAGTCTTCACTCCTCTCCTTCTTATGATTCTCAGTACTTTTGGAATGAGAGGCAGAGGAGGGAACACATACACCGACTGGTACACCCACGGTGTTACCAGAGCGTCCACCGCTATTGCCTGAGGGTCCCTTGACCTGGCGCAATATCTGTCCAGTTTTTTGTTGAGACGGGACGCCATCATGTCCAGCTTTGGTTTTTCCCAACGGTTTACAATCACTTGGGCGACTTCTGGGTGAAGTCCCCACTCCCCCGGGTGGAGGTCGTGTCTGCTGAGGAAGTCTGCTTCCCAGTTGTCCACTCCCGGAATGAACACTGCTGACAGTGCCACCACATGATTTTCCGCCCAGCGAAGAATCCTTGCAGCTTCTGCCATTGCCCTCCTGCTTCTTGTGCCGCCCTGTCTGTTGACGTGGGCGACTGCCGTGATGTTGTCCGATTGGATCAATACCGACTGACCCTGAAGCAGAGGCCTTGCTTGACTTAGGGCATTGTAAATGGCCCTTAGTTCCAGGATATTTATGTGAAGAGACGTTTCCATGCTTGACCACAAGCCTTGGAAATTTCTTCCCTGTGTGACTTTGTTGGAATCAGCTGTGATTTTGGGATATTTAGGATCCACCCGTGCGGACGTAGCACTACCTGAGATAGTGCTACTCCGACCTCTAACTGTTCCCTGGACCTTGCCCTTATTAGGAGATCGTCCAAGTAAGGGATAATTAAGACGCCTTTTCTTCGAAGAAGAATCATCATTTCGGCCATTACCTTGGTAAAGACCCGTGGTGCCGTGGACAATCCAAACGGCAGCGTCTGAAACTGATGACAGTTTTGTACCACAAACCTGAGGTACCCTTGGTGAGAAGGGTAGATTGGGACATGGAGATAAGCATCTTTGATGTCCAGAGACACCATATAGTCCCCTTCTTCCAGGTTCGCTATCACTGCTCTGAGTGACTCCATCTTGAATTTGAACCTTTTTATGTAAGTGTTCAAGGATTTTAGATTTAAAATTGGTCTCACCGAGCCATCCGGCTTCGGTACCACAAACAGCGTGGAATAATATCCCTTTCCCTGTTGTAGGAGGGGTACCTTGATTATCACCTGCTGGGAATACAGCTTGTGAATAGCTTCCACTACCGCCTCCCTGTCGGAGGGAGACGTTGGTAGAGCAGACTTCAGGAACCGGCGAGGGGGAGACGTCTCGAATTCCAATTTGTACCCCTGTGATACTACCTGCAGGATCCAGGGGTCCACTTGCGAGTGAGCCCACTGCGCGCTGAAATTCTTGAGACGGCCCCCCACCGTGCCTGAGTCCGCTTGTAAGGCCCCAGCGTCATGCTGAAGACTTGGCAGAAGCGGGGGAGGGCTTCTGCTCCTGGGAAGAGGCTGCCTGGTGCAGTCTTTTTCCCCTTCCTCTGCCCCGGGGCAGAAATGAGTGGCCTTTTGCCCGCTTGCCCTTATGGGAACGAAAGGACTGAGTTTGAAAAGACGGTGTCTTTTTCTGCTGAGAGGTGACCTGGGGTAAAAAGGTGGATTTTCCAGCCGTTGCTGTGGCCACCAGGTCCGATAGACCGACCCCAAATAACTCCTACCCTTTATACGGCAATACTTCCATATGTCGTTTGGAATCCGCATCACCTGACCACTGTCGCGTCCATAACGCTCTTCTGGCAGAAATGGACATCGCACTCACTCTAGATGCCAGGGTGCAAATATCCCTCTGTGCATCTCGCATATATAGTAATGCATCCTTTAAATGCTCTATAGTTAATAATATACTGTCCCTATCCAGGGTATCAATATTTTCAGTCAGGGAATCCGACCAAGCCACTCCAGCACTGCACATCCAGGCTGAGGCGATTGCTGGTCGCAGTATAACACCAGTATGTGTGTATATACCTTTTAGGATATTTTCCAGCCTTCTATCAGCTGGTTCCTTAAGGGCGGCCGTATCGGGAGACAGTAACGCCACTTGTTTTGATAAGCGTGTGAGCGCCTTATCTACCCTAGGGGGTGTTTCCCAACGCGCCCTAACCTCTGTCGGGAAAGGGTATAGTGCCAATAATTTATTAGAAATCAGCAGTTTTTTATCGGGGGAAAACCAGGCTTTATCACACACCTCATTTAATTCATCTGATTCAGGAAAAACTACTGGTAGTTTTTTCACACCCCACATAATACCCTTTTTTGTGGTACTTGTAGTGTCAGAAATATTCAATGCCTCCTTCATTGCCGTGATCATATAACGTGTGGCCCTACTGGACATTACGTTTGTCTCCTCACCGTCGACACTGGATTCAGTATCCGTGTCTGGGTCTGTGTCGACCATCTGAGGTAACGGGCGTTTTAGCGCCCCCGACGGTGTCTGAGACGCCTGAACAGGCACTAATTGATTTGCCGGCTGTCTCATGTCGTCAACAGTTTTTTGCAAAGTGCTGACACTGTCACGTAATTCTTTAAATACGACCATCCAGTCAGGTGTCGACTCCCTAGGGGGTGACATCACTAACACAGGCAATTGCTCTGCTTCCACATCATTTTCCTCCTCATACATGTCGACACAATCGTACCGACACCCAGCACACATACAGGGAATGCTCTGAAAGAGGACAGGACCCCACGAGCCCTTTGGGGAGACAGAGGGAGAGTTTGCCAGCACACACCAGAGCGCTATATATATACAGGGATAACCTTATGTAAGTGTTACTCCCTTTATAGCTGCTGTTTTATATTAGCTGCCAATAGTGCCCCCCCTTCTCTTGTTTTACCCTGATTCTGTAGCAGGACTGCAGGGGAGAGTCTGGGAGCCTTCCTTCCAGCGGAACTGTGAGGGAAAATGGCGCTTGTGTGCTGAGGAGATAGGCTCCGCCCCCTTCACGGCGGCCTTTTCTCCCGCTTTTTTTAGGAAAACTGGCAGGGGTGAAATGCATCCATATAGCCCAGGAGCTATATGTGATGTATTTCTTTAGCCATATAAGGTTTAAACATGTTTTATTGCGTCTCAGGGCGCTCCCCCCCAGCGCCCTGCACCCTCAGTGACCGGAGTGTGAAGTGTGCTGAGAGCAATGGCGCACAGCTGCAGTGCTGTGCGCTACCTTATCTGAAGACAGGAACGTCTTCTGCCGCCGATTTCTCCGGACCTCTTCGCTCTTCTGGCTCTGTAAGGGGGCCGGCGGCGCGGCTCCGGGACCCATCCAGGCTGAACCTGTGATCGTCCCTCTGGAGCTAATGTCCAGTAGCCAAGAAGCCCAATCCACTCTGCACGCAGGTGAGTTCGCTTCTTCTCCCCTTAGTCCCACGATGCAGTGAGCCTGTTGCCAGCAGGACTCACTGAAAATAAAAAACCTATTTAAACTTTTACTTCTAAGCAGCTCAGGAGAGCCACCTAGCATGCACCCTTCTCGTTCGGGCACAAAAATCTAACTGAGGCTTGGAGGAGGGTCATAGGGGGAGGAGCCAGTGCACACCAGCTAGTCTAAAGCTTTTACTTTTTGTGCCCAGTCTCCTGCGGAGCCGCTATTCCCCATGGTCCTTACGGAAGTCCCAGCATCCACTAGGACGTCAGAGAAATTTAGATTTCAGTTTGAACACACCCCACCCAAATCTAACTCTCTCTGCACATGTTACATCTGCCCCACCTGCAGTGCACATGGTTTTGCCCATTAGCTAACAAATTTGCTGCTGCGATCAGGTCTGATTTACCCCCATGATGCATTAAAGCAGCAGCATAAACCCTTTAGAAACACATTACTACACAAAATCCATTAGGCAACACTCACTGAATAATATTCACCAATGTTGTGCCGTCTAGTGTAACAGCGAATAGTGACACAATTATTTTCAGCACAGTTAGAGATCCTACAGCTGTCGACAGAGATTGAATGTATTAAAGGGAAGACTCTGCCGGTAAAAATCCTCATTTCAGAATAAAGTTTATAAATATGATTTTTATTTCCTGCCACGGCGCAGGAGCTCAATCCGTTCTGCTCCGGGTCACCGGCACGAACCTCTCCTGCCGGATCCCTGCGACTACATAAAGCACAGAAATGAGAATCTCACTGCAGGAGGAAAGTCTGCTTGGCAAAGAGGTGATCAGCTGCGGCTAAGCAGCGACTAATCTGTGGGCAAGCAGCGAGCAGGTGCACTTATCCACTCTGCCACTTCGGTTCTGAGCGTGTACCCTGCCAAGGATCTGCGCAGAAGAGTTGGCACAGACATCAGACGCTGCTCCTCGCTCCAAGCCTCGAACAAGGCTGCAGAGTATAAGTGCTGGGGCAGAGGCAGGAAAACAGCTTCCAATGGTCGCGTATTGCTGCAGCGGGATTCGGTGATTGTGTCATTATCAGCCACAGAACTAAACACAGCAGCGGAGGACGAGATGAAACGTCACTTTCTGCAGGATCTCTGCCGTCTAACTGTGGCTGTAACTTTATTTTGTGTTATCTTATGGTAAATCAGTGTATGGAGATGGAACCGTGGAGGAGAGAGAGCAGAGTTGGCGCAGGAGCGAGCAGTAACTACCTGAAGCTGCGTAGCCGGTCAGCAGAAGTAGCATATGCCAGAAACATTAGAGCATTTCTCTCGATGAAAACGGTCAGTTGACACAATCACAAACACTCTCTTCCTGTCAATCACCGTGCGTTCGGTTGTGCGAATTTATTCTTCGTTAAATCCATCGCTCAGCAACGATCTGCTTTGTACTCGTACGACGCGCCTGCGCATTGCGGTGCATATGCATGTGCAGTCTAGCCGCGGCTGAGATGATCGCTGCGCTGCAAAAAGTAGCTAGCGAGCGATCAACTCGGAATGACCCCCCATGTACAGTAGCAATCAACTCGGAATGACCCCCCATGTACAGTAGCAATCGATTCACTTTATTTGTGGCATCTCAGCTGTCTATGTGCCTAATTCTGATCTGATCGCTGCGCTGCAAATTTGCAGAGGTTTGCGATCAGAGAGCCGCCGCCCAGGGAGAGTGAAACCCGCCCCGTGCAAGTGTGTGAATGCATGTGTACGCCGCGTGAAAATTCTGCCAGACAGCGGACATCTGCAAATCCGTTCACAACTCACTCACCAGTGAATGATTTTTTGCGTCTGTGCAGTGTGTGCGTAGCCCAGGATTTACTCCTACAGTACCATACACACAGGCTGATCGGGGTCGGATCTGACGTCACACACCCGCCCTGAAAACTATTGGGAACGCCTGCATTTTTCTTGACACTCCCAGTAAATGTCCAGTTACCACCCCCAAATGCCCGCTTCATGTCAATCATCTTGCGTACGCCTAGTGATCAAAATTTTTGCACCATCCGGTCGCTGTTTGGTGACGCGTGTGCGCATTGCGGTGTATGTGCAGTCATTTGATCGGTCGCTGTGCAAATTCGCACAACAGAGATCAGGTCTGAATCGGGCCCTATGTGCAGTAGGCATTAGAGGCAGAATAATGCAGATGTGCATGGGTACATACCATACACCCGCAGGGCACGCGTGCAGCAAAATCACGCAAGACGCTCCGCACCATTACAATGCACTGCAGGGCTGGGAATATGCATTAAAGGTGTCTGCACAGAGGCCCATCCTGCAGGTCAACCCAAAAGCCAAGCAATGGGATAGTCATTATACAACGAGAGCCGGTATTCAGCTCTTGGGCCGAGTGTCTGCATGACGTCAGAATGGGGGCTGTCAGAAGATAAGTGGATACTGGTCGTCTTCTTCCATTCCTTATGATCATCCTACTACATGTATTTTGGTACGATCATCAGCTGGAATTACAGTATTTTGGGGCCGCTCATTGCTACCACTAATCCAACATTGGCCTAAGGTGGTCATTCCGAGATGTTCGCTCGCTAGCAGTTTTTAGCAGCCGCGCAAACGCTATGCCGCCTCCCACTGGGAGTGTATTGTAGCTTAGCAGAAGTGCGAACAAAAGGATCACAGAGCGGCAGCAAAAAATTTTTGTGCAGTTTTAGAGTAGCTCAAAACCTACTCAGCGCCCAGCTCACTTCAGACTATTCAGTTCCTGTTTTGACGTCACGAACACGCCCTGCGTTCGCCCAGCCACGCCTGAGTTTTTCCTGGCACGCCTGCGTTTTTCAGAACACCCCCTGAAAACAGTCAGCTGACACCCAGAAACGCCCTCTTCCTGTCAATCACTCGGCGGCCAGCAGTGCGACTGAATAGCTTCGCTAGACCTTGTGTAAAACTACATTGTTCTTTGTAATAGTACGCCGCGTGTGCGTATTGCGCTGCATACGCAGAAGTGCCATTTTTTTGCCTGCTCGCTGCGCAGTGAACGAAAGCAGCTAGCGAACAACTCGGAATGACCCCCTAAATGTGTGTGGTTGCGTATTTGTACAAAATTATGAAGGTGTTGATGTATCAAGTGGATAGTTGCATCTGACAGTAAAGGGAATTGGTGGAAGATTCAGGCTTCTGAGACCGGGGGTGTGGAGTGAAATTGGCTCCTGATTGGACTGGTGCAGCGGCCAATCAAATCATGCGCCACAATCATTCCATCCCTTTACATACGGTCCTAGCACACTGAACCCTTAGGACAAGACCTCCAGGAGTAATAACACCTATCATCTGTTTTCAAAAGCAATTTTCCAGCTGTTGCGATCCGGTAACCAAAGAAACAAAAATGGAGAAACCTTATTCAAGAACCAGGTTAGTATAATAAAGATTAAAAATACAGTACATCACACAGTTGCTTTTTGTATCTTTTTGACATCTATGACAAAGGGGGTTATTCAGAGTTGTTAGCAAACCAAAAAAAGCACACTAATGAGTAAAACCGTGCTGCACTGCAGGGGGGGGGGCAGATGTAACATGTGCAGAGAGAGTTAGATTTGGGTGGGGTGCGTTCAAACTGAAATCTAAATTACAGTGTAAAAAAAAGCAGCCAGTATTTACCCTGCACAGAAACAATATAACCCACCCACATCTAACTCTCTCTCTGCACATGTTACATCTGCCCCACCTGCAGTGCACATGGTTTTGCCCAATTGCTAACTTTTTTGGTTTTCTAATAACTCCCAAAGTTCTTAGCGGAACAGATTACATATAATTATTATGTTAATCCTAAACTTTTGCAACAGTAAATCAATGTATTCTGGAGCAGTGTTATTCTGAGCTTCTTTGTAATAATATAGTGCATTAGACACTTTTTACCGATGTATTACCTGGAACCGCTGTACAATAAAATACAGCTGACATCTCTTAGTAGATCATTTGCTTTTAAGCGTTACATGGGAACATTTTTTGCTTTTTGCTCATATTCGTCTGGGCGACGGCTCTTTCAGCAACATTGATTTCCCATCTCCCACCGGAGAAAACTTAGAGAAAGGATCTTAAAAGTTACTGGGGCCATAACCGCGGCTTCTACGGGCGCTTACTTTTTTTTATTTTGCTTTCTGCCTAATGAAATGGCCGCCTTCTTCCAAAAACAAATTTTCAATCATCTTTAAGGAAAAAAAAAAACTAATCACCCAAATAAGCAGCCGATGATCTTATCTATCATCTCCTCCGAATCTATACGCGCAAACTGCAGTAACAGTGATTGACGGCAAATATCCTCCCATCCGCCGCCATCGGGCCATATCTGTCCAATCCTATCAGAGAAATGTTACTAATGGGAAGGTTTGAAATGTTGGTTCAAATACCTTCAGTTGATTGAGTTTAGACATAAAAATGCAAATTAACCCATTTCAGATAGCTTAATTGTAACGATCTACAGAGAAAAGGCCCAAATAATTTACAGTCTCAAGTAAAAGAGTTTTCTCTACAAAGCAATCAGCTGAGAAGCCAACTTCAGTAATTTATCTAAACGTACGTCAGGACAGATCTTAATCCATTTACTCTATACATTAAATACGCTCGTATAGTGCGACTCTAAAATAGACAGTTGTAAGATAAATGTATAGACAAATACACTGATGTATAGGCAATATACTGCACGTTACACTTTATTGGTGCTGTGATTTGTTTTATTAAACCCCCGCGATGACGCAATCTACACCTGGTGATATAGGGGGGTACAATAAGATAAATCTGCCCCTGGGAAAAACGTGGAGTTTTTCAGAAAGTGAATCAGAGTCTGTTTTGTATAAAGGGCCTAATTCAGAGTTGATCGCAGCAGCAAATTTGTTAGTGGTTGGGCAAAACCATGTGCAGTGCAGGTGGGGCAGATATAACATGTGCAGAGAGAGTTAGATTTGGGTGGGGTGTGTTCAAACTGAAATCTAAATTGCAGTGTAAAAATAAAGCAGCCAGTATTTACCCTGAACAGAAACACAATAACCCACCCACATCTAACTCTCTCTGCACATGTTACATCTGCCCCCTCTGCAATGCACATGGTTTTGCCCAACTGCTAACAAATTTGCTGCTGCGATCAACTCTGAATTACCCCCAAAAAATAGAGAAATTGACTTTTTATTACATGGTGTCACATTGTCTGAATACCATAGGGAGAGGAAAATCCCTCGCTGGGTTTTGCGTTAGAAATACTCCCGCTATAGGGCGTTACAATAGTGACTTCTGTTGCAGGTGGGTGGCTGTGTTAAATAAATGTGCGTTCGACCTTATGACTTTGGTAATAGAAGAATCAACACGTGAACTCACAAATGTTCGGACCAAAATAGAAGAATTTGAGGATGTGCACAAACAGTCCCTGTCCGTGGTACAAAGGGCAACTGGAGTGATAAACTCACCCATCAGGTAGCCACGTATAAACGTGAGCTCATTGCTTTCAAGAAACAAAAAATGGAAAAAGTGAACAAGACTACGCTGAACAACGCATCTATAGAGGGCTAGCAGGTTCTGCTGGTAATGAATATCGCCTACGCTATCACAGAGGGAGACCTAACCGTGACAATTACACCTCTAGTGAAGCGGAATCAGTATGATATGCTGTTGCTTGGGATCCCGGCGGTCTGAAGACCGACGCCAGGATCCTGAAGGTTGCAATGCCCACATGGGTGAGTTGGGGCTGTTTTCCCCTCTCCCCTACCCCTCCCTTCCCAAAGCCTAACCCTAACCTCACCCCTACAGTGCCTAACCCTAACCTCCCTGCAGCCTAAACCTAATCCTCCCTCTCACACAAGCCTAACCCTAACCCTCCCCGTGGGTCAAGGATATCAAACAATACCGAGATAAACAGGACAGACAACTATATGATAGACAGGTTTACAAAAAGCTGCCCTCCAACCCTACAGTTGAATTTAAAACACTACTGGATAGTATACTGGAAGATGCCAGGACTAATGGCATTATTGATAATGGGGGTAATCCATATCTGATCGCTGCTGTGCCTTTTCGCACAGCGTGCAATCAGATCCGAACTACGCATACGTCTGAGCCGCACTGCGCTGGCGTGATGGACGGCTGCTACGGGGATCGGCGCCCTGCGATGGGATGGTGAAAAGGATCCAATCGCACGGGCGTTCGCAAGGAGATTGACAGGAAGAGGCCGTTTGTGGGTGGCACCTGACCGTTTTTCAAGAGTTGTCCGGGAAAACACAGGCGGTCTCAGGTGTTTTGAAGAAGGGTGTCTGACGTCAGCTCCGGCCCCGATCAGAAGGATTCATTCGCAGCGGCTGAGTAAGTCCTGGGCTGCGCAGAGACTGCACAAACTGATTTTTGTGTAGCTCTCCTAACGAAGCGATCGCACACTTGCACAGCGTTATCCCCTCCCCCTGTAGGCGGTGACTATCTGATCGCAGGGCAGCAAAAAACGCAGCCCAGCGATCAGATCTGAATTAGGCCCAATGACACTGTTTTTTTTTTTTTTTTTTTTAAGACTGACTCTCCTAAATTCCCAATGCTATACAGTTTGCCTAAACCACGCACAATAAGACTCTCCTCTAGTCTCCAAACGTTCCCTGAAAACTCACCTCTTTAGACAAGCGTATCAAATTCCAGAACCGCCCACATAACTTTCATAAACCTTCCTATCAAATTGCATCCACTCTGCACAGTCCACACATATCCTCACATGTCTTCTCATTCTTCACTTTCCCTTCCTCTCGAACCCGGTTCATCATTGCTGTATGACCATATATATGTATACATATATGTAGAACCTTTGCAATCTGGCGGACAACTATGCAATAGATAGCACCTTTCCTTGTGTACACATGCCTATTTCCCTATAGATTGTAAGCTTGCGAGCAGGGCCCTCCTACCTCTGACTGTTTGTTATTACAGGTTGAGTATCCCTTATCCAAAATGCTTGGGACCAGAGGTATTTTGGATATGGGATTTTTCCGTATTTTGGAATAATTGCATACCATAATGAGATATCATGGCGATGGGACCTAAATCTAAGCACAGAATGTATTTATGTTACATATACACCTTATACACACAGCCTGAAGGTAATTTTAGCCAATATTTTTTATAACTTTGTGCATTAAACAAAGTGTGTCTACAGTCACACAGTTCATTTATGTTTCATATAGATCTTATACACACAGCCTGAAGGTCATTTAATACAATATTTTTAATAACTTTGAGTATTAAACAAAGTTTGTGTACATTGAGACATAAAAAAACAATGGTTTCACTATCTCACTCTCACTCAAAAAAGTCCGTATTTCGGAATATTCCGTATTTCGGAATATTTGGATATGGGATACTCAACCTGTACCCAGTTTTGTCTTATCATTGTGTCCAGTTGTAAAGCGCAACGGAATTTGCTGCACTATATAAGAAACTGTTAATAAATAAATAAATTAATAAATACTTGGAAAGTATCTGAGTTTCTTGACTTTTTCCTTCAACCATGTGTCCAAGCTTACTATACATATTTGAAAGATACGACATCCTTGCTAAATAAATTAAATGATTTGGGTCCGATTCTAGGTAATACATGTATGTGCACGCTAGACATTGTGAGCCTATACACAAACATTCCCCATCAAGGGGGGCTTCAATCAGTACGTAAGGTCTTGTTGAATAATAATCTATCTAAAAGGTCCTGATATCAACTTTTTTCTTTCATTACTGGAGTTTGTTCTTTATAAAAATTATTTCTATTTCAACGGTGAGTTCTTCTGCAATACAATGGATGTGCAATGGGCTCGTAGGTCGCCCCTGCTTATGCAAATTCATATAAGTTTGATATTGAGAATGAATGTTTTTTCAGCAGAGATATTCTCGAGATTTTTTTTTTATTCCAGATACATAGATGTCAATCTTATTCTGATATGAACACCATATTACTGCTAAGTAGTCATCACCTCCTTTGTGTCAAGAGGATTACGAGTGATGATCTGAAATTGACGAAGGGGTTGGAGATGACAGAAAAATTCATAAATCGCGGTTACTCAGATACTACCCTGCCAAAGGCTAGATAGAGAGTAGATCAAATGCCTAGATTGGATCTTTTATCAAATACTCAGGCAAAAGAATCCACCAAGAGACTACACTGGATTAGAAAATGTAAAACATCCCACAGTTGAATTTAGGGTTAGGCCGTGATTAGAGTTCGATTTAGGCGGTGGTTAGGGTTAGGCCGCAATTAATTTAGGTTAGGCTGAGGGTGGATTTAGGATTACACTGCGGATAGAGATAGAGAGGCTATGGTTAGGGTTAGGATTAAGCCGTCGTTAGAGTTAGGATCAGGCTGTGGTTAGGATTAGGCTGAGGTCAGAGTTAGGATTAGACGGCGGACAGAGTTAGGGTTAGGCTATGGTTAGGGTTTGGATTAGACTGAGGTTAGGGTTAGGCTGTGGTTAGATTAGGCCATGATTAGATTTACGGTTAGGATGCAGTTAGTGTTAGGAGTAGGCCGTGGTTAGAATTAGGATTAGGTTGATGTTAGGGTTAGGCTGAGGTTAGGGTCAGGATTAGGCCAAAAATAGAGTTAGGATTAGGCTGCGGTTGGAGTTAGGCTGCGGTTAGAGCTAGGATAAGGCTGAGATTAGTTAGGGTTAGGCTGTGGTTAGAGTTAGGGTTAGGATTAGTCCGCGGATAGAGTAGGGTTAGGCTGTGGTTAGAGTTAGGATTAGTCCGCGGATAGAGTTAGGGTTAGGCTGTGGTTAGAGTTAGGATTAGTCCGCAGATAGAGTTAGGGTTAGGCTGCGGTTGAAGTTAGGCTGCGGTTACAGTTAGGATAAAGCTGAGTTTAGAGTTAGGGTTAAACTGTGGTTAGAGTTAGGATTAGTCCGCGGATAGAGTTCGGGTTAGGCTGCAGTTACAGTTAGGATAAGGCTGAGTTTAGAGTTAGGATGTGACTAAAGTTAGGATTAGTCCACGGATAGAGTTAGGTTAGGATGTGGTTAGTGTTAGGAGAAGGCAGCGGTTGGAGTTAGGATTAGGCCACGGATAGAGTTAGGGGTAGGCTGCGGTAAGAGTTAGGATAAGGCTGAGGTTAGAGTTAGGGTTAGGCTGAGGTTAGGGTTAGGGTTAGTCCGTGGATAGAGTAAGGGTTAGGCTGTGGTTAGAGTTAGGGTTAGGCTGCGGATAGAGATAGGATTAGGCTGCGGTTGGAGTTAGGCTGCGGTAAGAGTTAGGATAAGGCTGAGGTTAGAGTTAGGGTTAGGCTGTGGTTGGAGTTAGGCTGCGGTTACAGTTAGGATAAGGTTGAGGTTAGAGTTAGGCTGTGGTTAAAGTTAGGGTTAGGCTGCAGTTGGAGTGAGGCTGCGGTAAGAGTTAGGATAAGGCTGAGTTTAGGGTTAGGATGTGACTGGAGTTAGGATTAATCCACGGATAGAATTAGGATTAGGCTGTGGTTAGAATTAGGCTGTGGTTAGTGTTAGGAGAAGGCAGCGGTTGGAGTTAGGATTAGGCCACGGACAGAGTTAGGTTAGGATGTGGTTAGTGTTAGGAGAAGGCAGCGGTTGGAGTTAGGATTAAGCCACGGATAGATATAGGTTAGGATGTGGTTAGTGTTAGGAGAAGGCAGCGGTTGGAGTTAGGATTAAGCCACGGATAGATATAGGTTAGGATGTGGTTAGTGTTAGGAGAAGGCAGCGGTTGGAGTTAGGATTAAGCCACGGATAGATTTAGGTTAGGATGTGGTTAGTGTTAGGAGAAGGCAGCGGTTGGAGTTAGGATTAAGCCACAGATAGATTTAGGTTAGGATGTGGTTAGTGTTAGGAGAAGGCAGCGGTTGGAGTTAGGATTAAGCCACGGATAGATTTAGGTTAGGATTTGGTTAGTGTTAGGAGAAGGCAGCGGTTGGAGTTAGGATTAAGCCACGGATAGATTTAGGTTAGGATGTGGTTAGTGTTAGGAGAAGGCAGCGGTTGGAGTTAGGATTAGGCTGCAGTTAGGAGTAGGCAGCGGGTAGAGTTACGATCAGGCTGTGGTAAGAGTTAGTTTTAGGGTTAGTAAAGATGTTTATAGAAGAAAACTGCAAGGTCGACATTCACAATGCCGACAATATAAATTTCAATATTTTACACGTTGAGCTCCCGCTCATGTAGACATTTTGGTGTCGCCATTCTGAATGTCAGCATTGTGTACCACACTCCCCAATGGCAGTAGTGCCACCGCTGAAGGAGGTGCAGCTACTACTGTAGATGGCCTGCAAGTGAGTAGAAGCTGACATGCCAGGATAGCATCCCCCTTCAACATCCCCCACTTCCTACCCAAGACACTGAGAAGGTGCAGAGAAGACCCAGTTGGTGGAACAGGATACAGACTAGCCTTGGACCAAAACCTTCTGCAGTCTATAAAGTTAAAACTTTCGGATACAGTATTTAGGAAGAATTTATTATATCAACTGAATTTAGGGCAGACCAAAATTGTCAGGGGCTTCACTGCAATTTACCACCCAAAGGGAAAAAGGGAGTGCCCACTCAATGCTTTTCCTATGGGATATAATCACGACTTTGATGCGTTATTCCTGAACAACTTGACAACTTCTGAAAATTCTGCGACCTTATTGCACATCTACATCATACAGCCTATCGCATGGCACCTGAACCATCAAAATTGGTGTTGTCATTGCGGAGCAGTTGATCTCACAAAAAAAAATTGCCTAGCCCATTAAATATAAAAATATTACGCAATAGGTTAGAGGCACAGAACAACAGCAGAATACAAGCAACCTCACATGCATGTGAGTAACGCAGCACTGTAGCCCGATTTGGAGGTGGATATAAATGACATTGCGACTGCGTTGTTTTACGCAGCACAACTGCAAATTAATGCTAATGATGCAGCTGATGGAATTTGAAGAGAGACACCCACTGTGACGGGGCCATTGCAACTGTGTGCTTAGACTCAGTCACTGGCCCCAACACGTCCGCTTCTAGGGGGTAATTCCAAGTTGATCGCAGCAGGACATTTTTTAGCAGTTGGGCAAAACCATGTGCACTGCAGGTGGGGCAGATATAACATGTGCAGAGAGAGATAGATTTGGGTGTGGTGAGTTCAATCTGCCATCTAAATTGCAGTGTAAAAATAAAGCAGCCAGTATTTACCCTGAACAGAAACAAAATAACCCACCCAAATCTAACTCTCTCTGCACATGTTATATCTGCCTCCCCTGCAGTGCACATGGTTTTGCCCAACTGATAAAAAATGTCCTGTTGCGATCAACTTGGAATTACCCCCCTAGTTAATAACCCCACTGTTACTACCCAGAAACGCCCACTGAAATACCAATTCTCTGCGTCGAAAATCGCACTGGGGGGGTATTCAGGGTTATTAACAAACAAAAAAAAGCACACTAATGGGCAAAACCATGCTGCACTACAGGTGTGGCAGATGTAACATGTGCAGAGTTAGATTTGGGTGGGTTATATTGTTTCTGTGCAGGGTAAATACTGTCTGCTTTAGCCTTATAGGCCCTACACACTGGCCGACATCAGTCAAAGATATGAACGATCTCGTTCATAAATGAACAAGATACCGTTCATATCTTTGAGTGTGGAGGCTCCAGCGATGAACGATGCGCGGCCCCACGCTCGTTCATCGCTGGTTCCCCGTCGGCTCTACATGCAGGCCAATATGGACGATCTCGTCCTTATTTGCCTGCACTTCAATGCAGCCGGGTGACGGGGGGAGTGAAGAAACTTCACTCCCCCCGTCACTGCCCCTCCGCCGCCGGGTCGCCCGTCGGCCGTATCCGCCGTCGGGCAACTCGGCGGCGGATCGGCCAATGTGTAGGGCCCTTTACACTGCAATTTAGATTTCAATTTGAACACACCCCACCCAAATATAACTATCTCTGCACATGTTACATCGCCCCACCCGTAGGGCAACATGGTTTTACCCATTAGTGTGCTTTTTTAATTTGCTAACAAACCTGAATAAGGCCCTAGGCCAGGATGCATGCGCAGTACAAAAACCATCGGACAACTGTGCAAACATCGGCAAAGTACCAAACTCTGAATCAGGCGCTGTATTTCAAAGGGAGCAAAGTTAGAAACAATAAAATATCTGGCAGATTAGAACGTAATCTGTCAGTGGAAAATGGAATAAAGACATATCAACTGTAGAAATGTAAAGCGGAGATGCTGCTATCCCGACATGACTTGTGAAGGTTATTATTTTAGACATACCAGAGGTAAATAACTAAAAATGAGAAGGAAAGACAAACATGCACAAGAAACCATAACCTCTTAGTTAAAGTTCAAAAGGCATTTCAGGTGCATTACAGCAGCTGCATTAATGATCCAGCTCAAACCGTAAAATGTATCTATTATTATACAAAATGGCATTTAGCAAAGGAAAGGACATGAAGTGCAACCCCGGTCAGTGAGTGAAGACGAGGCTTATTACATTAATTAACACCAACATAAAAAGGAACTCATACACAGCAACATGGAAAATGATACTTGAATGACCCTTAAGATCACGGAAATAACGTTGTATAGTAAAGGACAACAGAAAAAGCAAAACGTCTGTTCTGCATCCAGGTAAGATATAATTTGTTCTACATCCCAGTAAGAGATACTCTGTGCTGCTGGGTAACCTGCTCCTCCCACTATATAACTCGCAGTCTGTGACTTCCTTCTGCCTCCATTCCCCTCCTCACATCATGTCACTGCCCCTGTCACATGCAGCCCTGTCCTCACTGACACATCACTCATCTCCTGATATACTCTGTGCTGCTGGGGGACCCTGCTCCTCCCACTATATAACTGTCAGTCTGTGGCTTCCTGCTGCTTCCATTGCCCTCCTCACATCATGACACTGCCCCTGTCACATGCAGCCCTGTCCTCACTGACACATCACTCATCTCCTGATATACTCTGTGCTGCTGGGGACCCTGCTCCTCCCACTATATAACTCTCAGTCTGTGGCTTCCTGCTGCCTCCATTCCGCTCCTCACATCATGTCACTGCCCCTGTCACATGCAGCCCTGTGTTCACTGACACATCACTCATCTCCTGATATACTCTGTGCTGCTGGGGACCCTGCTCCTCCCACTATATAACTCTCAGAGATAAAACCCTGACTTGGGTGGTCATTCCGAGTTGTTCGCTCGCTGCTATTTTTAGCAGAATTGCTAATAGGCTAAAATCCGGCAGTTCTGCGCATGTGTATGCACAGTAGGGCGCACGCGCTAAGCAATTTTACACAAAACTATGCTATTTTACTCACGGGAGAACAAAGCTTTTCAGTCGCTCTGTTGATCGGAGAATGACTGACAGGAAGTGGGTGTTTCTGGGTGGTAACTGAGCGTTTTTCGGGAGTGTGCTAAAAACGCAGGCGTGCCAGCAGAAAACGCAGGAGTGGCTGGAGAAACGGGGGAGTGGCTGGCCGGACGCTGGGCGTGTTTATGACGTCAAACCAGGAACTAAACGGACTGAGGTGATCGCAATCTAGGAGTAGGTCTGGAGCTACTCAGAAACTGCAAGAAAATACTTAATAGCAGAACTGCGAACCTTTCGTTCGCACTTCTGCACAGCTAAGATACACTCCCAGAGGGCGGCGACTTTGTGTTTGCATTTCTGCTAAAAGTAGCTAGCGAGCGAACAACTCGGAATGACCACCTTGGTGCAATATAAGAGGTTCCCATATATAAGGCACATTTACACTTTACAGTGACTTTAGTGCGACTGCCTGCAGTAGGTGACTGTGCCGCTATGTGCCGCCATGGGGTGTAGTATGGTATGCCGGCGGCTGGGCTCCCGGCGACCAGCATACCGGCGGCGGGAGCCCGACCGCCGGCATACCGACAGCGTGGCGAGCGCAAATGAGCCCCTTGCGGGCTTGCTGCGCTCGCCACGCTGCGGGCACGGTGGCGCGAGCCATGCTATTTTATTCTCCCTCCAGCGGGGTCGTGGACCCCCACGAGGGAGAAAGTGTCGGCATGCCGGCTGTCGGGATTCCGGCGCCGGTATACTGTGCGCCGGGATCCCGACAGTCGGCATACTGAAGACCACCCGCCGCCATGAGTGACACCCCGGCCTCTCTTCACCCTGACAGTCTGATATTGCCCCCCAGAAAGCCGGGATATAGCCCCGCACCCTGCAATCTGCCCCGCTGCAGCTCCGATCTGACAGCTACAGTCACTCAAGCGTCAGCTTCCCAGCAGCTCTGCTGTAACCTTTCATGTGATGAATCACAACGCTCCCAGCGCCATTGTACACAGGCTAATTTCCTAAAACAATAAAACACAGAATCCCTCATTCGGAGTTAAATGAAACACAAACGAGACGTTTATTCATGCTGAAAATCTAGATGCAGAATCATGTTTCAGTCATTATCTCCGCCATTAAACGCAGCCCTGAACCGCAGATACAGCCGTTCTTATTCAATATGTTTTTGTCTATTAATTCCTCGGTTTCCTTTGTTTTCCCGGATGCGGGAGGAAATAATAAAATAATAATAAGACATTAATAATGAGCATTTAAAGCTTTCTTTTGCTAGCTCGCGGGAGCCATTGAGATGTTAACGGAATAGGTCAAATCAAGCGCTGGCCTGAAGCAAATGCCAGACTTGTTATGCGCTGAGTTATAAGCTTGTTTCTTATTATTGCTTATAAATAAATACTCCGTAATAGGCATGCTTAAATCTAAATTACCCGCCGCGTACGGAGGAAATGATTTAGCGCGCTGCCACAGAACATTGCCGAGCAGCTACTCCGGCACGGACGGAACGGCAGGGACGCGGTTCTGCTCAGGTGAAACAGACAAACAATACTAACCCTTCCTGGGCCGGCGACAGCAGAAGCAGCACGTGATCACTTCGTCTCTGTATCTGCAGAATATTTTTGCAAAACATTTTTATTATTATTATATTATTACCTGTGCATCTAGCACCGATCATATTACGCAGCGCCGTACGGAGAGTCTGTAACACTCACATCAGTCCCTGTCCATTTGAGGATTGCAGTCTACCCTTACCTACCGCGCACAAACACACACTGGGGCAGTGACGTGCGGGCAGGGGAGGCAGGGCCGACCGGACATACTCCAGTATACTGCAGACTATAAAAATTATTAGAATAATACAAAGATGGAATTTAGAATTTATAAATATCATCTTTATGGAGTACGGGATGAAATCTGAGAACTAGAGGACAGAATTGCAATTGTGGGGAGAACGTGCAAACTCCACACACGACATGCGGGCCATAGGTGAAACAGACAAAGATGTTAGAGGTTGGTTACCCCTCTCCTCCTATATATAAGATACAGGGATTTCTGGAAACCTCTAGAATTAGTGAGCAAACGCCCCACGTTTCCGCAGACCAAGTTAGTCTGCCCAGAGAGCTGCCTGCGGCAAGGTGGGTGGGGCCGGAAGGTGAATCCTGTCGACAGGCCATGCCTTTCCTAGGGGTGCAGCACGGAGGTACTGTAGGTGGCACTCGATGACCCACTGACTGTTCACAGCAAAATGCAGCATCAAGCCAATCATCTTGTACTGTCGTATCTCCCAGGTGCAAGGAGGGAGGAAATTATTCACATATAACACACATATAGCACATGGTCAGCATACGCCAGAATGTCGGCAGTGGGGCGAGCGTTAACAAGACTCTTGCGTGCTTGCCAAGCTGCAAGCGTCGGTATCCTGACCGCCGACATTCCCGACTGCAGGCAATGTAACTGTATCCCAGACAAAGTACCAGCCACTCAGCTCCTAACTACTATGTTACAGGCTGTGATTGAAAAATGACAGGAGCTGATTGGTTGCTACTTTATCTCTCCACACTAGTTTATTACTCTCCAAGATTTGATTAATCTTCCCCTATGTTCCTTACACACTCACACTCAAACACTAGGGATAATATTTGTCAGTAGAGGGGTTAAGCTACCAGTATTTTCTGGAGTGTGGGAGGAAACTGGAGTACCCAGAGGAAATTCACGCTAGCACTGGGAGAACATGCAAATTCCACACAGGCAGTTTTGGGTTTGAGTTCCACCATGGCTCTGCCTTGCTGAGAAGCAAGGTGGTGACCTAAAAGCAAATTAGATTTTTTGTACTGATATTATTTTTTTTGAACTACCATAAAATAAATAATCCGTGGTTGCGGCATCCACATGAATCCAGCATTCCGTAACGTAACGTAAGTGCAGTTACAGATACCTACAGCAGATGTCATTTGAATGCCAGAGTGGTACGCTGTCTGATCTGACTAGTTATCATTATATGGCCACTGAATAACATAACACGAAAAGTACTGATGCCAATCAGAGCGATAGAGGATGTTCTAGTGTCACAATGTATCAGCAGAAGATTCCTGCGGCAGGTAAGAGGACTCTTAACATTATTTATTTATTACCAGTTATTTATATAGCGCACACATATTCCGCAGCGCTGTACAGAGCTATAGGGCAGACGTATTAACCTGGAGAAGGCATAAGGAAGTGATAAACCAGTGATATGTGCAAGGTGATAAAGGCACCAGCCAATCAGCTCCAATATGTAAATTAACAGGTAGGATCTGATTGGCTGGTGACTTTATCACCTTGCACATATCACTGGTTTATCACTTCCTTATGTCTTCTACAGGTTAATACATCTGCCCCTATATTTTTTCTTTCACTTCAGTGAAGACCTTGGAAATCAGTATCAGTTCCCATTCATAACATTCCAAAAAAATAATGAGCAAGTAACAGCACCCGGACACACCATGCTGCAATGCAAGGGGGCACATACATGTATTATGTTTGCATGCAGGGTAAATACTGGCTGTGTCAGCATGAAGCCCACGTCTGATTAGCTCACTTGTGGCACCATTTTTAAAACTGGAGGTGGCCGCAGCAAGCGCACAGCGTCATCGCCCCGCCCTCTTGGGCTGTATTATATGTGCCGGCGCGATGCAGCGAATGACAGTCTGAAGGCGGGGAAAGAGCAGGAAAGAGCTTCAGAAGACTCCGGAAGTGTAGGAGGGTGGCGGCCATGCAAAAGAACTTAAAGGCCACCAAGTGAAGGTGCTGGTCAATAAATTACTAAGGGGAGCTGAACTAAGGGGAACATGTACTAAGCAGTGATAAAAGTGGAGAAGTGAGCCAGTGGAGAAGTTGCCCATGGCAACCAATCAGCTGCTCTGTATATATTTATAGTATGCAAATTATAAATGTTACGTCAATGCTGATTGGCTGCCATGGGCAACTTCTCCTCTGGCTCACTGCTGCACTTTTATCACTGCTTAGTACATGTCCCCCTAAGCCTTGGAGAGAGAGAAAGTACCAACCAATCAGCTCCTGACTGTTATGTTAAAGGCTGTGTTTGAAAAATGACAGTTAGATGCTGATTGGTTGGTAGTTAATCTCTCTCCAAGGCTTTGTACAACTACCCATATAACCTGCCCCATTGGTTTTTTAATGCCAGGCTGCGTTGAGCTTCCTCAGGAGGCTCAGACGCTGCCCGGATCCATCCTTCCGGCTCCCTCTGCACCCAGCAGTGCCTACTGTGCAGCGCGACAGGTCAGAGGTCACGCTGCGCAGTCTGAAGCCATCCGTCCGTGCCGCACCTCACCGCCCACAAGCCCTCCCACCCACGATGAGTCTGACGCCAGCCGCCAGGAACGCACCTCGCCACCCGCAAGCCCTCTCACCCACGTTGGTATTTGTGTGGGCTGGGGTGGGCGGGTCTTCAACCCAATCCCGGGAATCCTGGGAATACCAGGATTGGCCTCCCTAGCACCACATGGGATCTGCAGCGCCCAATTACAGAGTAAACAAATAAGCAAAACATGAAGACAGTGACTTACAGTTCAATACAATACAGGACAAGTACAGGGTATATAAACATAGCTGCGTCAGTAAACAGCACTGAAATAGGTTCCAGAGTGGCAGAGAACGGAGGGATTTGATGCCATCAAAGGGAGTATTGAAAAGAAGATAGGTTAAGTAAGAGACATAAAAGCACATGAGGGAAGAGGGCCCTGCTCGTGAGAGCTTACATTCTAAAAGGGGAGGGGTAGACAGACAGGGGTGACACAGACAGGGGTACACAGAGTCTGGAACAGAGGGTTAGGATGAGATTTGGTTGGGTTTGGGGAAGAAGTGGGTCTTGAAAGCCCGCTTCAATTTTTGTGGACAGGTGGAGAGTCTGAAGTGGGAGAGGTAGGGAATACCAGAGATATGGAGCAGCACGTGAATCTTGGAGGTAGGAGTGAGAGGAAGTAATCCGTAGGCAGGAGAGTCGGCGTGCATTAGCAGAGCAAAGAGGACGGGTGGGAGTGTAAAGGGAGATAAGGTCAGAGATGTGGGTGTAGTATGGGTCACCTTACTGACGCCGGGATCCCGGCGGGGAGGGGTGAGTGCAGCAAGCCCCTTGCGGGCTCGGTGGCGACGGTCGCCACGGGTTCTATTCCCACTCTATGGGTGTCGTGGACACACACGAGTGGAAATAGTCCCTGTTGGTCGGCATGCCGACCAGCGGGAAAGTGAGCCGTCGGGCTCACGGAGGACGTCATGTGACTGTCGGTCAGCCGACCGGCGGTCACATGACTACCACCCAGAGATGTAGATGGGAGAGGAATGGATGAGGGCTTTGTAAGCGACTGTGAGAAGCTTGAATTGGATTCTGGTGGGGAAGGGGAGACAGTGAAGGTCTTGGAGGAGAGGGGAGGTCTATGTAGTGCGTTTGGTGAGGAAGATGAGACGAGCAGCAGCATTGAGGATAGATTGGAGTGGAGAGAGGTAATTGTCAGGGAGGCCAGTCAGGAGGAGATTACAGTAGTCCAGTCTGGAGATGACCAGTGAGTGGATGAGGGTCTTAGTAGCATCCTGGGTCAGAAAGGGTCTGATCCTGGAAATATTTTTGAGATGGAAACGGCAGGTTTGTGAGAGGTGCTGAATGTGTGGTGTGAAGGAGAGGGAGGAGTCAAGGATTACTCCAAGACAGCGCACTTGGGGGCTAGAGGAGATAGTAGTGCCATCAATAGATAATGAAATCAATATTTTTCAAAACCATGAACCCTGCACTCAATGCCACCAGGGGTGCGGGGAATAGCCCTGAGATTTTAGCCCAGGACGGTTGTTGCTTGGGAGGGGGGAACCCATTTTAAATTTGGGGTCTTCAGTTTCTGAGGAATCCAGAACCCCCCCCCCCCCCGCCCCTCCACCCCCAACCCCCACCTCAGGCTGGTCCAACACTGTATCGCCCTGCTGTGGCATTATAGTGGAGAGAGAAAGTACCAACCAATCAGCTCCTGTCATTTTTCCATCACAGCCTGTAACCTGTCATTTTTAACATCTCCCCCTAAATCTTTTATTGCTGCATATTGTGATTAAAAAAAAAAAGAAAAAGTTTGAAATACAGTACTTCTCATGTCAGGGATTCATAGGTAATAGAATCTGTATACTGAAGTACAGTACTGATATATAAGGCTGGAGCTAGGTCACAGCAAACATACAGTAACTGACCTGCTCTGCTATGTCATTTCATCTTTTTGCCCTATAGTAGCATCAGCTGTAAGTGTCTCTCCCAAACGGATGAGACCAGGAAATGTAAAACTATTTCCACCCTTCCCACAAGTTTCTCTTCTGCAAATTACAAAGAAAAAGACCTGAACTCAGCCCTGTTTATAAACCATGTGTATTATCCACCTAATGTACATGTGACAATAATCACATCACACCGCACATTATTCCCTAACACCATTAACATTCTAACTGGAGCTTTCAGAATATAACTTGTAGTGTTCCGACAGAATGTGTCACGCTGATCTCTGCTCCGTCTGACAATCACACATTGCTCACATTTCAATCAGGACTTTTACAATAAATGTTAAGATTATCCTTAAACATCAGCGGTCTCCCCCCACACCCAGCGCTCAGCAGGAGACGGAGCACAAGGGCAGAGTCTTAAAAGCCACAGAATCAATAGCAATTGATTGACTGATGTTTGGAAAACAGACAAAGATTTCTGCTCTGCTGCAAGTGATACTGGTTCTGAGAGGATGCGCCAATATATACGAAGCGCTGGGAGGACTGGCTGAATTGGGTGTATGGCAGGATACGGAGTCTGTATGTACCCCAATCAGCGAGACTTTATGGGACATGAGCCGCAGCTGGGAGCAGTCACTTTGTATAATAGATCCAAGTAGCGATGGCCCTGGAAATGGGAATTCTAGATTCCTTACAAGGATTGCAGCTTATACTACTGTACCAAACAGAGGTCACCTTGTAATTGTCACATTGTCATATTGTTACACTGTACAGATATGAGGCCAGCCTGCTGTAACACACTGAGCAGGTGGTGCTACAATAAATCATTGCTTATAGATTCCGGAGTGCTACACTTGTCCACTACAGTGGACGCAGGATCTTTATAAGATCCAATGTTCTCACAAATGAGCGAGGAGCACAATATGGCCTTTTCCATGTTCCCGTCACCCACGTATATGGGAGGCCGACAATACTGACCGGAACTGAGCTAGTGGCGATTTCAGGGCCGGCTTTCTCAGTGCCATATATACTCAGAGGCTCCGCTCAGCCGGGGAAACCATTTACAGCTGGATGGTGACAATGACAATTAGAGCTTAGCAAGACAACGCTCGTTAACTTTTTGCATATCGGTAACATCGCCAGCTCTTTGTGACTCTTTGGCCAACCGGAGGGGTTAAGTGAAACATAAGGAGGACATCAGTAAATAACTGGAAGTGACAGGGACTGAAGGGTTTTTGGACACAAAAAGAAATATTTTCGCAATTCCGCGTTTGATCCTTTACCTGCGTTAGAGTTGAGCTCCTCGTTCTCGGACTCTGTTCCGTTCTGGCTGCCGCTCCCGTGAAGACTGTTTATTGCCATCAACTTCATCTTCTGAAGCTTCATCGCTTCCGCCATAGCAGCGGCCGTGAGTCCTGCAAACACACAGACATTAAGGTTACATATCTCCCTCTAAACCCGTTAGTCGCGCCAGGCTCTTATATATGAAATTAGCTATCAGGAGATTATAACCAAACGTGGGACATAAATAACTTTTATTATTCTTTAAGTCCCTATCCAAATCTATTTTATTCGTACTCTCCTTGCACTTACACTAAGTGACACCTTGTAACACTAATGGTTTCTATTTTTCCCTTCTATTCTCCAAATGCAATAACCTGGGCCTTCATCTCCAGATGCTTAAACAACCTCTAAACCCTGCACTAAAATTCTATAATGTCCAGAAATGAACCAAGAAGGTAAAATGCACTGTTCAGTGTAACCCTGACAAACCACTGCCGGGCTGATTAGAGTTCGTATTCTTTTCTTCCATTACACACAGCTAAAGATAAACCCACATCATTAGGACTTTGGTGGTCATTCCGAGTTGATCGCTAGCTGAATTTGTTCACTGCGCAGCGATCAGGCTAAAAATCGGCAGTTCTGCGCATGCGGCGCAATGCGCACGGGCACAACGATGTAGTTTTGCACAGGGTGTAGCAAAGCTTTTCAGTCGCACTGGTGGCCGCAGAGTGATTGACATGAAGTGGGCGTTTCTGAGTGGTAACTGACCGTTTTCAGGTAGTGTGCGGAAAAAAGCAGGCGTGCCAGATAAAAACGCAGGCGTGGCAGGGGAAACGCAGCGTGGCTGGCCGAGCGCTGAGCGGGCTTGTGACGTCAAATCAGGAACTGAATGGTCTCAAGTGATTGCAAGCGCTGAGTAGGTTTTGAGCTACTCAAACTACACAAAAATATTTTGTAGCCGCTCTGCGATCCTTTCGTTCGCACTTCTGCTAAGCTAAAATACACTCCCAGTGGGCAGCGGCATAGCGTTTGCACGGCTGCTAAAAACTGCTAGCGAGCGATCAACTCGGAATGACCCCCCTTATTCATATCAATAAGATGTGGACTTGAAATCACTTAAGCTGCTGTGACATCACCGTCCATGTGAATGCATCAGCCAATCCAGAGGGTGCATGTCCGTCATGCGGTCAGTCACTCTGTCTGCTCTATCAGAGAGCGACCCCCCTAACATAACCCCCCCACCCTCCCGCAGAGGAATTAAGGGAACACGTTAGAAATACATAGTGTGGTATATACAATCACGTGAGTACGCAGCTCAGTAATACACAACCTGTATTCCTTTCACTTTGCTTTATAACTTGGCCCAGGTGATTCCAGTTGGAAAATAAGTGTGAAAAGTAGAAGTAGGTTAGTATTGCACTGGATAAAGCAGTCGGCTGGCTGGTAACTAGCATATTAGTAGACTTCTCACCATTTCTGAACTGCTGCCATCCAGACGAAAATTCTCCTTGCATGCCTGGGGGGAGAGGGAATGGGAAAACAGGCGGTAATATGTGGACGGGAAGAGAGGCGTTATCGCTACCAGAAAATACTAAGGGGGACATTTACTAAGCAGTGATAAGATCGGAGAAGTGAGCCAGTGAAGAAGCTGCCCATGGCAACCAATCAGCACTGAAGTAACATCTATCATTTGCATACTATAAGATGATACAGAGCTGCTGATTGGTTGATGGGGCAACTCCACTGGCTCACTTCTCCGCTCTTATCACTGCTTAGTAAATGTCCCCCTTAATCACAAAGAAATACATATGGCTGCTCTGGAAAAAAAATAAGAGGGCTGCCTGTCTGTAACACAACAGAGACATATAGTATTATAATATGAATGGTATTAATGATTGGGTCAGTCTTAATAGTGTGATGTCAGGCAGGTAACGTGAGCATACTGTAACGGGTATTATACAGCTGGCGCAAGATTCCATGGTGCAACTAGTGGGGGAGTATTAGGATGCACCAATCGGTATTACTGCGTGTACATATGCTGAAAACGGGCGTATAAACCCTGCACTTACGCTGCATGGATTTAAACAAGGGAAGGAGTTCGCATTTCCATAAGCTCGCAGATATGGACCGCCAATAAACGCTATTGCGTGGCACTGAAAGCCGGGCTCAATACGCCACCATTCCTCTTTAAAAATAACCTAAAGTATTATTTTAACTCAATACAGAATGGGGATACGATGTAGAATCTAATTGATAATTCTCTCCAAATTTTCCCACATTTACGCAGAACGTGTCGCTGTCAAAACTGTGAACTAAACTAACAAAAGAAGATGAAACGCCGAGGCTTGCAATTAATTAAATGAAACGCTGAGTCAGTGATCTGATACATGTTCCAATATTAACAATAAAAAATAAACACTTAATTACATTTACTGACAACACATTGCAACTAATAACAGTCTGAATTAAAATAATTAAAATGCAGCCTAAATATTGATTCAGCGCACAGACGGAGCTGGCCGCCTCTTCATAGCGCTCACAGCGGAGATGCGGACAAACTGGTTCCGCTAAGAGACAGGTAACGCAACATCTGGAGGATCAGAGTTAATAAAAGGCGCCTGAAATGTTTAATATCATTCATGATCACATTACTCTGCGGTACAAGACGGAGGAGGGGGGAAAGGATCTGCTCCTAGGAAACGTGGCGCAGAGTATGAAAAGTTATAGAACATAAAATATGACTTATTTTTATAATAAAAGGATAATATAACAACAAACTGATGAGAAATAAACATAAGAGACAGAAAAACTGCAAAGCACAGAACTGGACTGTCTGTATTACATGTGTCCTGAGAGTGACACCGGGACTGTCTGTATTACACGTGTCCTGAGAGTGAGGGGACATCGGGACTGTCTGTATTACATGTGTCCTGAGAGTGAGGGGACACCAGGACTGTCTGTATTACATGTGTCCAGAGAGTGAGGGGACACCGGGACTGTCTGTATTACATGTGTCCTGAGAGTGAGAGTATACCGGGACTGTATGTATTACACGTGTCCTGAGAGTGAGGGTATACCGGGACTGTCTGTATTACATGTGTCCTCAGAGTGAGGGGACCCCGGGACTGTCTGTATTACACGTGTCCTGAGAGTGAGGAGACACCGGGACTGTCTGTATTACACGTGTCCTGAGGGGTCTGGGACTGAGGGTCGACAGCACAAAGGTCGGCACACCTTAGGTCGACGTCAATTGGTCGACACACCTTAGGTCGACATGGACAAAAGGTCGACATGGAAAAAGGTCGACATGAGTTTTTTATGTTTTTTTGGTGTCGTTTTCTTCGTAGAGTGACCGGGAACCCCAATTCGCTCGCCATGCTTCGGGCATGGTGCCTTCGCTCCGCTACCGCTTCGCTCGGCACACTTTACCGTTCCAATCGTAGTCCACGTGGATCGTTAAGTATAAAAAAGTTCAAAAAAATAAAAAACTCGTGAAAAACTCATGTCGACCTTTTTACATGTCGACCTTGTTCCTGTCGACCTTTTGTCCATGGCGACCTTTTGTCCATGTCGACCTAAGGTGTGTCGACCAATTGGCGGCGACCTAAGGTGTGTCGACCTTTGTGCTGTCGACCTGGAGTCCGGATACCGTCCTGAGAGTGAGGAGACACCGGGACTGTCTGTATTACACGTGTCCTGAGAGTGAGGGGACACCGGGACTGTCTGTATTACACGTGTCCTGAGCGTGAGGGGACACCGGGACTGTGTATTACACGTGTCCTGAGAGTGAGGTGACACCGGGATTGTCTGTACTACACATGTCCTGAGAGTGAGGGGACACACCGGGACTGTCTGTATTACACGTGTCCTGAGAGGGAGAGGACACCGGGACTGTCTGTATTACATGTAACCTGAGAGTGAGGGGACACCGGGACTGTCTGTACTACAGGTGTCCTGAGAGTGAGGGGACACCGGGACTGTCTGTATTTCAGGTGTCCTGAGAGTGAGGGGACACCGGGACTGTCTGTATTACACGTGTCCTGAGAGTGAGGGGACACCGGGACTGTCTGTATTACACGTGTCCTGAGAGTGAGGGGACACCGGGACTGTCTGCATTACACGTGTCCTGAGAGTGAGGGGACACCGGGACTGTCTGCATTACACGTGTCCTGAGAGTGAGGGGACACCGGGACTGTCTGTATAACACGTGTCCTGAGAGGGAGAATACACCGGGACTGTCTGTATTACACGTGTCCTGAGAGTGAGGGGACACCGGGACTGTCTGTATTACACGTGTCCTGAGAGTGAGGGGACACCGGGACTGTCTGTATTACACGTGTCCTGAGAGTGAGGGGACACCGGGACTGTCTGTATTACACGTGTCCTGAGAGTGAGGGGACACCGGGACTGTCTGTATTACACGTGTCCTGAGAGTGAGGGGACACCGGGACTGTCTGTATAACACGTGTCCTGAGAGGGAGAGGACACCGGGACTGTCTGTATTACACGTGTCCTGAGAGTGAGAGGACACCGGGACTGTCTGTATTACACGTGTCTTGAGAGTGAGGGGACACCGGGACTGTCTGTATTACACGTGTCCTGAGAGTGAGGGGACACCGGGACTGTCTGTATTACACGTGTCCTGAGAGTGAGGGGACACCGGGACTGTCTGTATTACACGTGTCCTGAGAGTGAGGAGACACCGGGACTGTCTGTATTACACGTGTCCTGAGAGTGAGAGGACACCGGGACTGTCTGTATTACACGTGTCCTGAGAGGACACCAGGGCTGTCTGTATTACACGTGTCCTGAGAGTGAGGGGACACCGGGACGGTCTGTATTACACGTGTCCTGAGAGTGAGGGGACACCGGGACTGTCTGTATTACACGTGTCCTGAGAGTGAGGGGACACAGGGACTGTCTGTATTACACGTGTCCTGAGAGTGAGGGGACACCGGGACTGTCTGTATTACACGTGTCCTGAGAGTGAGGGGACACCGGGACTGTCTGTATTACACGTGCCCTGAGAGTGAGAGGACACCGGGACTGTCTGTATTACACGTGTCCTGAGAGTGAGAGGACACCGGGACTGTCTGTATAACACGTGTCCTGAGAGTGAGGGGACACCGGGACTGTCTGTATTACACGTGTTCTGAGAGTGAGGGGACACCGGGACTGTCTGTATTACACGTGTCCTGAGAGTGAGGGGATACCAGAACTGTCTGTATAACACGTGTCCTGAGAGGGAGAGGACACCGGGACTGTCTGTATTACACGTGTCCTGAGAGTGAGGGGACACCGGGACTGTCTGTATAACACGTGTCCTGAGAGGGAGAGGACACTGGGACTGTCTGTATTACATGTGTCCTGAGAGTGAGGGGACACCGGGACTGTCTGTATTACACGTGTCCTAAGAGTGAGGGGACAACGGGACTGTCTGTATTACACGTGTCCTGAGAGTGAGGGGACACCGGGACTGTCTGTATAACATGTGTCCCTGAGAGGGAGAGGACACTGGGACTGTCTGTATTACACGTGTCCTGAGAGTGAGGTGACACCGGGATTGTCTGTACTACACGTGTCCTGAGAGTGAGGGGACACACCGGGACTGTCTGTATTACACGTGTCCTGAGAGGGAGAGGACACCGGGACTGTCTGTATTACATGTAACCTGAGAGTGAGGGGACACCGGGACTGTCTGTACTACAGGTGTCCTGAGAGTGAGGGGACACCGGGACTGTCTGTACTACAGGTGTCCTGAGAGTGAGGGGACACCGGGACTGTCTGTACTACAGGTGTCCTGAGAGTGAGGGGACACCGGGACTGTCTGTATTACAGGTGTCCTGAGAGTGAGGGTACACCGGGACTGTCTGTATTACACGTGTCCTAAGAGTGAGGGGACACCGGGACTGTCTGTACTACAGGTGTCCTGAGAGTGAGGGGACACCGGGACTGTCTGTATTACACGTGTCCTGAGAGTGAGAGGACACCGGGACTGTCTGTATTACACGTGTCCTGAGAGTGAGAGGACACCGGGACTGTCTGTATTACACGTGTCCTGAGAGTGAGAGGACACCGGGACTGTCTGTATTACACGTGTCCTGAGAGTGAGGGGACACCGGGACTGTCTGTATTACACGTGTCCTGAGAGTGAGGGGACACCGGGACTGTCTGTATTACACGTGTCCTGAGAGTGAGGGGACACCAGGACTGTCTGTATTACACGTGTCCTGAGAGTGAGGGGACACCGGGACTGTCTGTATTACACGTATCCTGAGAGTGAGGGGACACCGGGACTGTCTGTATTACACGTGTCCTGAGAGTGAGGGGACACCGGGACTGTCTGTATTACACGTGTCCTGAGAGTGAGGGGACACCGGGACTGTCTGTATTACACGTGTCCTGAGAGTGAGGGGACACCGGGACTGTCTGTATTACACGTGTCCTGAGAGTGAGGGGACACCGGGACTGTCTGTATTACACGTGTCCTGAGAGTGAGGGGACACCGGGACTGTCTGTATTACACGTGTCCTGAGAGTGAGGGGACACCGGGACTGTCTGTATTACACGTGTCCTGAGAGTGAGGGGACACCGGAACTGTCTGTATAACACGTGTCCTGAGAGGGAGAGGACACCGGGACTGTCTGTATTACACGTGTCCTGAGAGTGAGGGGACACCGGGACTGTCTGTATTACACGTGTCCTGAGAGTGAGGGGACACCGGGACTGTCTGTATAACACGTGTCCTGAGAGTGAGGGGACACCGGGACTGTCTGTATTACACGTGTCCTGAGAGGGAGAGGACACCGGGACTGTCTGTATTACACGTGTCCTGAGAGTGAGGGGACACCGGGACTGTCTGTATTACACGTGTCCTGAGAGTGAGGGGACACAGGGACTGTCTGTATTACACGTGTCCTGAGAGTGAGGGAACACCGGGACTGTCTGTATTACACGTGTCCTGAGAGTGAGGGGACACCGGGACTGTCTGTATAACATGTGTCCTGAGAGGGAGAGGACACCGGGACTGTCTGTATTACTGGTGTCCTGAGAGTGAGGAGACACCGGGACTGTCTGTATTACACGTGTCCTGAGAGCGACACCGGGACTGTCTGTATTACACGTGTTACTTTACAAGCATTTTCCTACATAATAAAGGCTTGTGACGTCACCTAACATCTACTGAGTTTGACACTGCGTGCGCTGTTCCTGTATACACTACGTAACCTGGCTGCACCCCCCTTGTAACAGCCAGTTTATATACATAACGGAATGTTCATCAGAAGCAGATAAAGTCGCCATTCTCTGTACGTATATTTGTGGACATTATTACCAGATGGGGTGTTTTATGGTTTAGCGGAGATTTAATGGATCTTCTGTAGTTGACCCCTTGAAACGCATTATTTTTTTTTCTTAAATAATTTTTTTTGTGTATTTTCCCTCTTTCAGTCAGACACTAAAATAGTTGGCTCATTTTCCTATCTCGTACCCCATTTATCAAACAATTGTGTTTACTCACAGAACGATGAAAGTAACTTTACAGCACAACAGTGCGATTGTCTATGTAAAACATCTTATTTAAAAAGCATTGCCCCCTGTTTTTTTCACAGAAGACGCAAGGTTAAGATCAAAAGGGAGCTGTAATAGATGTCTGGGGAAGGTCACACTCTTCGGAAACGGAACGCTGGAGATGAAAGACTGCGCTCAGATTCCGCTTTTGATCTCTGCCAAATCCATTTGGTATTGTTTAGCTTTTTATTTTATTTAATACTTTACTTCTACGTGATATCATGACTAAAATGAATTGGCTCCAGTTATTCTCTCTCGCTTTTAATAGTTCTGTAAATGCTCTAAAACATAACATGGTTTAGCAGATCTTTGTGTGTTTGGACAGGGGCCTATTTTTCGGAGAAGTGGTCGATAAAACCCCCCGTAGTTCTCCTGATAACGTGCGTGTAATACGCTGCCTGTTTCTGTGCCGAGCACGGGAAAATCTGCTGAGCAAAGCCGCTAATATAAATATTAAACACACTGCGTTACTATGTACATTTGATTTAGCCGGCTTACAGTAAATTAGGAAGCTTCAGCTGCTTGCACAAGGAAATCGACTGTGACGGTAATCCGTACAAACGTTGTAGAAATTAGTTCAATTGTGCCGCGTTTATTATAGCTTTATTTAGCAGGTTATGCATCTGCTTTCACAGGAACGCTTCTGATCGAAGCACGAGCTGAACACCCTGCAGCCATTTTTATTAACAGCTTCTTATATATTCTGCACCAGCGCTGCGAGAAAACGACCGTCACAAAGGCGGAACTTTGCACTGCGCAGATTAGCAGTACAGATGTACGGCGACAAATAGGGGCGTTCCAGATAAACCCCCAAACAGACGCGAAATCGCACAGCGGACGATTATCGAATGACTGCGCATGCACTGCAATGTGCTGGCGTGACGCCAAACGGTAACCGGATGCTGTGAAAATTTAGATTGCAAAGCGTTCGCAAGGTTATAGGAAGAGGACGTTTGGTGGGTGGTTCTGGGAGTGTCAGGGAAAACGCAGGCCTGCCCAAGCGTTTTCAGTGCGGCGGTGTGACGCCCGCTCCGGTTCCGATCAGCCTGTTTGGATCACACTGTAGGAGTAAGTCCTGGGCTACGCACAGACTGCACAGTATGGATAAATCATTAGATGGTGAGTGAGGTGCGAACGGATTTGCAGATGTCCGCTGTCTAGTGGAATTTTTGCACGGCGTACACATGCATTTACACACATGTAAGGGGCAAGTTTTCACTCTCCCTGGGTGGCCACTATCGGATTGTAGAACTCTGCAAATTTGCAGCACAGCGATCACATCTACAGAGTAATGTCAAAGTACTTTGGTGTGTAGCGGTCAATAAATCCAATATGGTCAAAGATGGACGATCGTATGAGAATCTGATTGGTGGAGCTCATCATTTGTCAGCTCTGGGTCTGAGGGTGACAGGGGCTCATATAAATTCCCCACATTACGCATGTATGGTGAGGGGCCTATTCATCATAAGCTGCAGCGGCCCCGCGACAATTAAGTTTCCAACTAGTTTTTCTGCAAACTTGTAGTGGCGTAGGTTTACACTGGCGGACAATGTCACTGCCCTTGTGGGAACTTGTTTCCTTGCAGGATCCTGGGGGAGGCGCACTCCAGACCTCCATCCAAAAGGAAGAAGGAGCGGGGAACAGCAGGCGAACGCCATCTGAAGATGGCGTCAGTTCCTACGGCTTGGTGAATTCATGGCAGGCACATCGGGGCACTAATGGTGAATTGGCCCTTTACATAACAGATGCGGACGCTACCGCATGGATAACGGTCACCTTGATGAATAGGCCCCTATATTTCTCTCCGCCCGCTCAAAGTTCTAATGTGTCTCGGTGGTCTGTGGATGGGAAGAAATGCAGCTATTTGCGCAGAAACAGAATGACGTATGCATGGCTGGCCCCCGCTTATAAATGGCCGTATACCGGTCATACCTTGACCAGACAGTGAACGCAGCTTACTGTAAGCCGACTTGAAAATAGGGATCTATTGGTCCCTGTGTGGAAATTTTTTGTCTATTTCCTTGACCTATAACGAAACCCCAGACAGACCCTGAAGGCAGCGTATTCCATATTCAGCCTGAACACCGCTCCTCCAAATACATTGAGCAACGCTGCTTACATACAATCAGCAAATATTTATTTATTATTTATTCGCAGTTTCGTATATAGCGCAGCATATTCCGTTGCTCTTTACAATTAGAACAACAGTTATAGAACAAAACTGGGTGAAAACAGACAGAGGTAGGAAGGCCCTGCTCGCAAGCTTACAATCTATAGGGAAATAGGCATAGATACACAAGGATAGATGCTACCTGTTACATAATGGTTCCCCAGATTGCTAGGTTCTTAATGGGTTATATGATGTGATATTTGAATTCAGTTTCTATTTGTGAATGATACTGCGACGTGTGGTCCTAACTGGACAATGCGACGCAGCCGTTACATCATTTCCTATAATGGCTGCACGACGCTAGCGGTTACCTGGCTGCACTCTCACGTAAGCTGCTTTCACAACCTTTCCCGATAGTCAATAAAGCACGATTAGCACACGCTGCAACACATCACCCGTTCTGCCGTCTCCCTCCAGCCAGCGTCCCCTTTAATGGAAAGCATAATTTGTAATCATGTCCAATCTAAATAATACGGCTCTTTTGGCGTTTTAATAAATGTTATTGATAGTGGCGACAAAACAAGGCTTGAGTGGTGGATGCGACGCTTCCTTACAGCATTCATCAGCATTCATTTAAAATTGGCAACGTATGTGCAGCAATCAGGGGAAGAGGGGTGTAACCTTAGCGAGGAATGCCGTAATTCTTCCCAAAACAATACAAATGAGCTAAATGTCCGCATAACTCAGCGAGGAAAACGTTTCCAGGGTGATAAATTTATATCTCTGAGGTAAAAAAAATGCCTTAAAGGAAATCTTAATGCAGCTTCTTTTAAAATGAGGTCCTGCCCCTTTTTACAGCTAAATTATATTATATATTCCGCTCGGATCGGGTCGATGCCTCGCTTCAAAAAGAAATACGTGGGAAAGCTTTATTGATATATTGTCACCTTTCATTAAAGCCCAACTTCGTAAAGGTCTTCAATCTACGATGCGGTTGGAAACCAGATTGCTTCCCCAGGAAGACCCAATGCCGCCTTCTTGATTTTGCAAACCCTCTTATTTTTTATTTTTTCCTCTTTTTCACACTTGGATCTCCCCCTCGCGCCTATTTGCTCTGTTTGTCCTACGATTGTCTTTAATAGTGGAACTAATGTGTCGTATTACTTTATTTCTGCCTTAGATATAATTGTACAATGCATGGGTGTAACTATAGTGGTTACAAGGGGTGCCACTGCTACGGGGCCCAGAGGCTTAGGGGGCCCTGCATCCAGGTACGTATTTGAACGCCAATTTCACAGATTTGCCCACTAAGCAATTGGATCTGATCTATTGCCCAGCCTGACTTGTGTGACATTACATTGTCATACAGAGCAGTGTGCAGTGGATGTTACAATGATAAGGGGCACTGTAATGTGTCATAATCTGATCTGCTCATTGTAATGTGGAGGGCACTATAATGTTACATAATAAGAACTGGGGCACTGTAACGTGGCACAATAAGACATGGAGGCACTATAGTGTGGCACAATATGAACAGGGGGCACTGTATGTCATAATGTGAATTGGTACTGTGTTGCATAATGTGTACTGGCCCTATAATGTGACATTATGGGGGTCATGTGCGATGCCTTTGCACTTTTGCGGGGGGGAGGGGGGCGTTCCCCCACATGTCAGTGTGAATGACCGTAGCTGTGCTAAATTTTGCACGGCTATGATCAACTCGGAATGACCCCCTATGTGAATTAGGATACTACGCCGGTTCATAACATAAACTAGGGCACTACTGTGGGGAATAAAATTAATAACTGCGGCAGAGAGGTCTCTCTCAAGAAGCATTGGAACAGAGGCTCCTTCAATATATTGCTATGGGGCCCACAAAGTTCTGGTTACGCCCCTGGTACAATGTCTGTATAATGGTTTTTCTTCTCAAACACGTTGTTTTCATTTTTCCATGTATTGAACAAATGCTTCTAATAAAAAATGTTTAAATAAAATCCCAAAACCAAGAGGTACTAACCCTCTCCTCGCGGTAAAGCGCCATATTTCATACAACGCGGAGACAGATCCCATGCAGGTGAGAATTACGGCCGGCGTAACTACAGGTACAAGCAGATTAAATGGTGAGACTGCAGGAATAAAATGTAACAGTGCACAGTGATAACATTAGTGGCCTATTTGTGGATCTCCAGTGATACGCGATGGGGTAAACAGCTATCACCAGGATAGGTAAGTGACAATACTATCCCAGCAGTAAAGGTTAATTTGCCGCTTTGCCGTGCCTCTAGAGATATGTGTATGTGAGTCCCATATGGTCCAGGCAGAATTATCCATAGGTGCATGTGACGCAGGCTGTGTACAGTACAAGTAACAGCTGTAATACTAAATATATCTCTCCCACGGCTCCGAGACGAGTTCCCATGGTAAGACGGAGGATCTTCTATCAGAGCAGGCAGAGGATGACTGACCGTCTTCTGTACTTTGCTTTCTGGTAATTCCTACTGTTATTATTGTCCCTCTCAGTCAGGAAATGAATGAAACCCTTATTAATTTTCTCCCGCGCCCCTGCCGGAACCCTCCGGCTATCTGGCTTCAATCCAGCCCATATGCCAGCCACCCCTGGCACAACAACCAATACACTACCAACTCTGGCTCTCCGTTACCTCTAGATATAACTCTGTCATCCCCACAGCTTATGTTATTTATTATGGCGTTGTCATTCTGACACTGCAGAGTCTTATAATCATACTATTATAATGACGACTGACGCTCATTTTGTAAGTGCCGGAGTGTTCTGCAGGGCCGGACAGTGTGGGGGAAACACAGAATGTGGGCAGAAAGGGACACGCTTTGTAGATAAAATCATTTCCAATGTTACCACAAAGAGTGGGTACGACATTATGCACAAGAGCTTACAATCTAGTGGGAAAAGAGCAGAGCTAAGACAGAAGCTGAAATTGTGACTCAGGGTGGGTGCACCAGTCTGAGTAATAGTGCTGGGCACAAGGGCACATGTGAGGGAGTAACGTACGGATTGGAGTACCCCGGGAGCGCCCGGAGGAGGTGGTCTCGGTGGCGCTGTGACTCGCAGCACTGTGCAGCAGGGGAAGGAGCCACAGTGAGGTGAATCACGCCACCAAGCTCCCAGACCGGAGCGGGATGGTGACAAGACGGGCGGAGGAGAGGGAAGATTGGGCTGCCGCCAGCCCAGCATATATAATTAATGTAGGATTTAAGTAAATAAAATATTGAGATTTTTGGAACGATCAAATATGAAAAGAGATAATGTCAAAATAAATAAAGAACACCACAAATGTTTATGGAACAATATAGAGCGGATTATACAATCCTGCGTATTAATGGAATTTCTGCTCACAACGCACAGTGAAGACGTTATACAATCTGTGTTTTCCATAATAAACTCCTGAGGTTTATAACGCCAGTAACATTCTACAATGTAATCTCCATTATGGAAATATAAAGTTCTGGCTCATCTGCTAGATTGCTCTGTGGGCGAATTTATGGTCATCCTCATTCAATTATTAATACTGGTGTCCTTATATGCTGCTGGGGAAACTGGGGGACCAGGCCATCTGCCACCGCAGAGCTCTATACTGAGTGCAGAGCTTTATACGGAGTGCAGAGCATAGCTGGTGTCCTTCTATGCTGCTGGGGACACTGGGGGACCTGGCCATCTGCCACCGCAGAGCTCTATACTGAGTGCAGAGCTTTATACGGAGTGCAGAGCATAGCTGGTGTCCTTCTATGCTGCTAGGGACACTGGGGGACCTGGCCATCTGCCACCGCAGAGCTCTATACTGAGTGCAGAGCTTTATACGGAGTGCAGAGCATAGCTGGTGTCCTTCTATGCTGCTGGGGACACTGGGGGACCGGGCCATCTGCCACCGCAGAGCTCTATACTGAGTGCAGAGCTTTATACGGAGTGCAGAGCATAGCTGGTGTCCTTATATGCTGCTGGGGACACTGGGGGACCGGGCCATCTGCCACTGCACAGCTCTATACTGAGTGCAGAGCTTTATACGGAGTGCAGAGCATAGCTGGTGTCCTTCTATGCTGCTGGGGACACTGGGGGACCGGGCCATCTGCCACCGCAGAGCTCTATACTGAGTGCAGAGCTTTATACGGAGTGCAGAGCATAGCTGGTGTCCTTCTATGCTGCTGGGGACACTGGGGGACCAGGCCATCTGCCACTGCAGAGCTCTATACGGAGTGCAGAGCTTTATATGGAGTGCAGAGCATAGCTGGTGTCCTTATATGCTGCTGGGGACACTGGGGGACCTGGCCATCTGCCACTGCAGAGCTCTATACTGAGTGCAGAGCTTTATACGGAGTGCAGAGCATATCTGGTGTCCTTATATGCTGCTGGGGACACTGGGGGACCAGGCCATCTGCCACTGCAGAGCTCTATACTGAGTGCAGAGCTTTATACGGAGTGCAGAGCATAGCTGGTGTCCTTCTATGCTGCTGGGGACACTGGGGGACCGGGCCATCTGCCACCGCAGAGCTCTATACTGAGTGCAGAGCTTTATACGGAGTGCAGAGCATAGCTGGTGTCCTTCTATGCTGCTGGGGACACTGGGGGACCGGGCAATCTGCCACCGCAGAGCTCTATACTGAGTGCAGAGCTTTATGCGGAGTGCAGAGCATAGCTGGTGTCCTTCTATGCTGCTGGGGACACTGGGGGACCAGGCCATCTGCCACTGCAGAGCTTTATACGGAGTACAGAGCATAGCTGGTGTCCTTATATGCTGCTGAGGACACTGGGGGACCGGGCCATCTGCCACCGCAGAGCTCTATACTGAGCGCAGAGCTTTATACCGAGTGCAGAGCATAGCTGGTATCCTTCTCTGCTGCTGGGGACACTGGGGGACCAGGCCATCTGCCACCGCAGAGCTCTATACTGAGTATAGCTGCTGTCTCACTGAGCGCAGAGCTTTATATTGAGTGCAGAGCATAGCTGGTGTCCTTATATGCTGCTGGGGGACCAGGCCATCTGCCACTGCACAGCTTTATACAGAGCGCAGAGCAGTACACTGAGTGCAGAGCTTTATACTGATGATAGCTCTTGTCTTACCAAGCGCAGAACTGGACCAATTTCTCATCTGTTTGTGTAATCGCCCCCGCCCCCCCACACACACACACACACACACACAGTGGTGACTTACCACCCACCTGTTAAGTGGCTTCAACCTACCTTGGGGGATTGTGACAGACTGTTGTGGTGGAGACTTGGACCTGATGTGGACTATTTGAACATTCTGTACCCACGTGGACAGGCCCAGTGCAATATGGATGAACTGTCTTGGCAGCACGGACGGTGTAATAGTGCAGTGAGGCAGTAATGCTAACCGAGGTCATGGGTTCCATTCCCACTATGACTCTAACTGTGTGGAGTTTGTATATTCTCCCGTGCTTGCGTGGGTTTCCTCAGAGTACTCAGGTTCCCTCCCACAATCCAAAAATATACTGGTAGGGTAATTGGTTCTCAACAAAATAAACCCTAGCATGAATGTGAGTGTAAGCTCCACTGGGGCAGGGACTAATGTGAATGGCCAAATATTCTCTGTAAAGCGCTGCGGAATGTGTGTGCTATATAAATAACTGATAATAATAATAATAATAATAATAATAATACAGTGATTATAGCTCTTGTATTACCGAGTGCAGAACGCTATACTGATGGGTGTGGTTTATTGGATCGACCAGAAATAGGTTGATCCCATACGGTCATCAGGGTCAATAAGTCGACATGTAAAAGGTCGACAGGTACAGAAGGATAACCTGGTTAAGGTCGACATGGAAATGATCAACACTTTTTTTGGTTTTCTTTTAAGGGGGGTGTCATGTGCTATATTAAACCCCATGTGACCCCAGTAAGTGTTCCGCTGCGCTCCAGGCAAGGTGCCTCGCTCTGCTACTGCGGCACAGGTTACTATTCCCGGTCATGCTCCGTGTGGAAGGTAAATGATGAAAAAGTTTTTTTAAAAATCCCCCAAAAAAACTTGTGTCCACCATGTGTGTGTACCATTGTCATGTCGCGCATTTGAACCCTTCGACCTTTGCTGGAGTCTTACTGAACTTTATTCGGAACACAAAACCTGATGCAGAGATGGGAGCAGGTCACGATGCGGCCGCAGTGATGCGAGAATGCGCTGATGCCTCAGGAGGCATCCTGTATAGACACCTCATGCCGGCTTCTGTCACCTGCTGCTGCGTCCTAAGACACAGCATCGGATCACTCTGTGGGAACATCGGGCGTCTGGGCGAGTCTGAGCCTACTTAGCCTGGCCGTCGCAGCTCCGTAGCCAATGGCAGCAGATCCATACTGGAAGACGCAGACCCTGGCCTCGGCACTCCCAGATAACACGGTGGCGACACACTCCCGCTTTCAGAAACAACGTCCATTTCCGGATCGCCCACAATGGGCGCAGCCCGTCAGTCAGCGGAAGACTGGTGCATGGGTGGTCCGCAAACCATCAATGGGATGTTGCGTGTCTGCGTTATTTATGTTCCGCTTTATGAATTCATTCTGAAACACAGGTTACAGCGCAAGCTCCTCCTACATTATAATAATATCAGCGATTTATCGCAGAATGGGCGCATTTCAGGGGGATGGGTCATTAGGTCAACCGTCATTAGGTCGACTACTATTGACATGGGCACTAGGTCGACATTAGTTTTTTTTTACATTTTTTGGTGTCGTTTTCTTTGTAAAGTGATGGGGAACCTCAAGTGGTGCACCGCGTCCACTCGCCATGCTTCGGGCAAGGTGCCCCGCTGCGCTCGCCACAGGTTACTATTCCCAATCGTAGTCCACGTGGATCGTAAAGTATGAAAAAGTATAAAAAAAAAGAAGAAGAAAAAAATGTGAAAAACTTATGTCGATCTTTTTCCATGTCGACCTAATGACCGTGTCAACCTAGTGAACATGTCGACCAATAGTGGTCGACATAATGACCGTGTCCCCATTTCATAGCTGGACGTAATGTCGACGCAGTTGAGAGATTATTTGCCAAAGCCGCACACACAGCGATAGATTAACGATCACGCACAGACGATTTAATCACAAAGTGAGCGACAGTTGGTGTTGGGAGGAGGTAACGAGGGTTGGTTGGGCAAACGCACGCGACCATTTACAGACCATTTTGTTGACGCGCCAAAATCTGCCTCCGCATAAATCGCTCAAAGCTAATGAGCTCTCTGCGTGTCGGCACAGCCGTTCTTTCTGCAACGCCATACAGTCACTCAGGATGTACGTCCGGCGTTTCCGCTTTTGTATGTAAGTAGCGGATGTGGGAAGCCAGCTGCGGGCGCTCCTAGACACGGCGTCCTCTGGGTCATTCGCTCGGCTTCGCAGTTGAACAACAGATTGCATTTGCGTTCAACTTCGAATCAGGCCCAATTATTGCAAGGGTCAGAGAACACAATTGAAAATATCACGTTTACGCAGATGGATTACGGCATCTTGAGCCGACGTCACCTCTTCCCCTGCTCTCTCAAGGTGTCCGTAAAAAAGCAGACATTCAAGATTAAATTATTTATTTATATTTATTTTATTTTTTATTAAAATGACTAGCTATGATTTTTTTTTCACTCTTACCTCTCCACCACTTCTGCCGCTGTCCACTGAGCTCTGGAGCTTCTGCGACCAACACTGCGCATGCCCGAATTGTCTGCGCTTGCGCTAAGCACACTGTCGGACGTTGAGGATGACTTCTACAGCTGCGGTAAGGCAACTTTGAAAGTCATCGGGACATCGCCTGGATAAATGTTCCGGTTGATCAATTTTAATACATAACTAGCGAAGAATAAATTTCTTTTTGTCGCAACAATAAATGATACTTTGAGAGCGGACAGCCGCACTCTTCCTCTAGCACTGAGTACAGTTTGCCACCAACTTTTTCTTCAAGATCATTGGCTAGCAGGAAGCCCCCCCCATATAGGGATCACCTTAAACCAGCGCGTCTGCGTTTGGGCTGAGCACTAACCAGAACTGATCGTGTATGTACAGCCAGAAGTTACCATCGGGGTAACATGAACATCGAGGGGTGATATATAAAAAATGCTACAAGTATAACTGAATAAAAGACTTTTCAACCTTAAGCTTTCTTGGCTTGCACGTCCTCCTACAGCAACATGGCAATTAGCTGCAGACATGAGTGGATGAGTAGACCTTATTAGCATAGGCCACAGTTATACAATATATATTCTGGTTTTAGTCGTATGAAATATTCCAAGGCACAGACAAATATAGAATTGTGTGGATAAGCGGCATTGTGCTGTTATCATGTAGCATAAAGTGACATCTGTATTTAGCAAAGAATGGTCACAGAATATCCAACAAAGACCAATCGCAGGTCATTAATCTGCCAACGGAAGCTAAAGATTGCAAGCTCCGCATCTATACTACAGGGCCACAAACCAGCGTACAGTTCGTGCCACAGTGGGAGACTAGCGGCAAGTCTTTCTCACTTACCTCTGTGACACCTAATATTATAACCTCTTGTTTCTGTTCATGTATTTTATATTTGGTGAAAATGAAGCTTTTTCTTCCTCCCTGTGTAGGAAGAGAGAACTGACTGGGGGGGGGGGGTATAATGAGCAGTTGGTACCGGCTCAATGTGGAGAACTCCCTGTACTGCCAAATACAGAAAGGAAAAGTTACCGACTCGGAAAGCGTCAACGGTTCGGAAGCCCCTCCAATGCTAAAACATCCGTCAACGATTTCCCATAGAACTTATTTATGTACTCGGAGCTGATGATGTACTCTGAAGATGCAGTTGGTTAAATGAAACAAATTGACTGTACAATTGCAGAGGACAAAGCAGTATGTAAATATGAAGCGGTAACCCACTTGTATCCCTGGCTGAAACGCTGGATGGACAGGAGTACATTGCGTCCTCTCCTGCTCATTTATTCTGACATTACTGCTTAGTTTAATTTGATCCATCATGATAAGTGCATCCTCAGAAACACGGGGAATAAAATCTATTAGACTGAATGAACAAACAGTCTGAACGCGCCAGTAACCCCCCCCCCCCCCCGCCCCCCACTGCCACCAAAGAGAAAAAACCCAACCGCAGATACAACGCGCTTTACAAGACCATTAACGAGACAGAACGGCATTGCTCCGCACAGCCAACATGGAATTGTGCCGCACTACACAAGGAATCTTGGAAATTCATCAAGGCCCTGTCTATTCCGATTTCATTCTGACAATTCGGACAAGTAAAGGGCTAGTTTCAGGGACGGGTTCTCCTCCGGCCGCCGCGGTATCCTCCAATTGCATAAACCTAAAAGTGACTAATTGTGATCTTCCCATCTCTGAAAAAGGCAAAAAAATGACCCCCCCCCCCCCCCCAGCACATTAGTATTCATTACAGGGAAAGGTGAATTAGAACGATTTCATCTTCTGAGTACGGTCCGCGGGCATTACCTTCTAATAACAATATTAAAGTCGCATTACAGGTCGTTAATGCCTAGCAGTAATAATACTGTCTGCTTTAATAAAAAACAGCATTAAAATAAGCGCTGGGGCGGGCGGGGTCTGCGCAGAGGGAAGGGGGGCAGATCTGCCGAAAACAAACTATATATAGTCTGAGGGCAAATCAGCGCAATGTTACAGTGATGAAGGTTGTAGACGAGTCCTCGCTCGTCTGCGACGTTATGCGGATGCTGCTGAGAGGCCGTCCTGTGGCGTACAGCAGCCGAATGTGACGGACTGTCAGTGTCCATAGGTGCCGAAATGGGTATGGGACTCATGGCCGACACCAATAAGGTCGACAGTGGTAGGTCGACACTGGAAATAGGTCAACATGGCCATTAGGTCGACATGTTCTAGGTCGACATGAAAAAAGGTCGAAATGAGGTTTTTCATGGTTATTTTGGTGTAGTTTTCTCCGTCAAGTGACCGGAAACCCCAATTAGTGCACCACATCCCCTTGCATAGCTCGCTTCGCTCGCGATGCTGCGGACAAGGTGCCGCGCTGCGCTCGGCACAGGTTACCGTTCCCAATTGTAGTCCACGTGGATCGTAAAGTATGAAAAAGTCCCTCCCAAAAAATTGTGAAAGACTCATGTCGACTATTTTTAAGGTCGACGTAACGCCCATGTCGACCTATTTGTAGTGTCGACCTACCCCACTGTCAACCAATGGGTGTCAACCTACTTGCCATCGACCTGGAGTCCGGATACCGCTGAAATATCAATCAGATGCACTGTCGACACCTGCTCCAGCCCGCCATCCAAGAACGCCTCCTATTGGGCGGCTGAGCGTCTCTGGGGCTAATTCAGCTTGGATCGCTTATGCAAATAAACATCACAACCATTGCAATGTTCATTTCAGAGAGTGACGGGACAAAAAGGCTGGGTATACTGGGGAGAGAGTGACGGGAGGAGGGGCAAGGTATACTGGGGAGAGAGGCGGGAGGAGGGGGCTGGGTACACGGGGGAGAGAGTGACGGGAGGAGGGGCTGGGTACACGGGGGAGAGAGTGACGGGAGGAGGGGGCTGGGTACACGGGGGAGAGAGTGACGGGAGGAGGGGGCTGGGTACACTGGGGAGAGAGTGACGGGAGGAGGGGGCTGGGTACACTGGGGAGAGAGTGACGGGAGGAGGGGGCTGGGTACACGGGGGAGAGTGTGACGGGAGGAGGGGGCTGGGTACACGGGGAGAGTGTGACGGGAGGAGGGGGCTGGGTACACGGGGGAGAGTGTGACGGTAGGAGGGGGCTGGGGATACGGGGGGGAGAGAGTGACGGGAGGAGGGGGCTGGGTATACAGGGGAGAGAGTGACGGGAGAAGGGGGCTGGGTATACTGGGGAGAGAGTGACGGGAGGAGGGGCTGGGTATACTGGGGAGAGAGTGACGGGAGGAGGGGCTGGGTATACTGGGGAGAGAGTGACGGGAGGAGGGGGCTGGGTATACAGGGGAGAGAGTGACGGGAGGAGGGGCTGGGTATACTGGGGAGAGAGTGACGGGAGGAGGGGGCTGGGTATACAGGGGTGAGTGTGACGGGAGGAGGGGGCTGGGTATACTGGGGAGAGAGTGACGGGAGGAGGGGGCTGGGTATACTGGGGAGAGAGTGACGGGAGGAGGGGGCTGGGTATACTGGGGAGAGAGTGACGGGAGGAGGGGGCTGGGTACACTGGGGAGAGAGTGACGGGAGGAGGGGGCTGGGTATACTGGGGAGAGAGTGACGGGAGGAGGGGGCTGGGTACACTGGGGAGAGAGTGACGGGAGGAGGGGGCTGGGTACACTGGGGAGAGTGACGGGAGGAGGGGGCTGGGTACACGGGGGAGAGAGTGACGGGAGGAGGGGGCTGGGTACTCTGGGAAGAGAGTGACGGGAGGAGGGGGCTGGGTACACTGGGGAGAGTGTGACGGGAGGAGGGGGCTGGGCATACTGGGGAGAGAGTGATGGGAGTAGGGGGCTGGGTACACTGGGGAGAGTGGCGGGAGGAGGGGGCTGGGTATACGTGGGAGAGAGTGACTGGAGGTGGGGGCTGTGTTTACTGGGGAGAGTGGCGGGAGAAGGGTGCTGGGTACACTGGGGAGAGAGTGACGGCGGAGGGGCCTGGGTATACGGGGGAGAGAGTGGCGGAAGTAGGGGGCTGGGTACACTGGGGAGAGAGTGACGGGAGGAGGGGGCTGGGTATACGGGGGAGAGAGTGACGGGAGGAGGGGGCTGGGTATACAGGGGAGAGTGTGACGGGAGAAGGGGGCTGGGTATACAGGGGAGAGAGTGACGGGAGGAGGGGGCTGGGTACACAGGGGAGAGTGTGACGGGAGGAGGGGGCTGGGTATACAGGGGAGAGAGTGACGGGAGAAGGGGGCTGGGTATACTGGGGAGAGAGTGACGGGAGGAGGGGCTGGGTATACTGGGGAGGAGAGTGACGGGAGGAGGGGCTGGGTATACTGGGGAGAGAGTGACGGGAGGAGGGGCTGGGTATACTGGGGAGAGTGTGACGGGAGGAGGGGGCTGGGTACACTGGTGAGAGAGTGACGGGAGGAGGGGGCTGGGTACACTGGGGAGAGTGTGACGGGAGGAGGGGGCTGGGTACACTGGGGAGAGTGTGACGGGAGGAGGGGGCTGGGTACACGGGGGAGAGAGTAACGGGAGGAGGGGGGCTGGGTACACTGGGGAGAGTGTGACGGGAGGAGGGGGTTGGGTACACTGGGGAGAGTGTGACGGGAGGAGGGGGTTGGGTACACGGGGTAGAGAGTGACGGGAGGAGGGGGCTGGGTAAACGGGGTAGAGAGTGACGGGAGGAGGGGGGCTGGGTACACTGGGGAGAGAGTGACGGGAGTAGGGGGCTGGGCATACTGGGGAGAGAGTGATGGGAGTAGGGGGCTGGGTACACTGGGGAGAGAGTGACGGGAGGAGGGGGTTGGGTACAATGGGGAAAGAGTGACAGGAGGAGGGGGCTGGGTACAATGGGGAGAGAGTGACAGGAGGAGGGGGCTGGGTACACTGGAGAGAGTGACGGGAGGAGGGGGCTGGGTACACTGGGGAGAGAGTGACGGGAGGAGGGGGGCTGGGTATACAGGGGAGAGAGTGACGGGAGAAGGGGGCAGGGTATACTGGGGAGAGAGTGACGGGAGGAGGGGCTGGGTATACGGGGGAGAGTGACGGGAGGAGGGGGCTGGGTATACTGGGGGGGAGAGTGACGGGAGGAGGGGGCTGGGTATACTAGGGAGTGACGGGAGGAGGGGGCTGGGTATACGGGGGGAGGGAGTGACGGGAGGAGGGGGCTGGGTATACTGGGGAGAGTGTGACGGGAGGAGGGGCTCGGTATACGGGGGGAGAGAGTGACGGGAGTAGGGGGCTAGGTATACGGGGGAGAGAGTGACGGGAGGAGGGCCTGGGTATACGGGGGGAGAAAGTGACGGGAGGAGGGGGGCTGGGTATACTGGGGAGAGAGTGGCGGGAGGAGGGGGGCTGGGTATACAGGGGAGTGACGGGAGGAGGGGGCTGGGTATACTGGGGGGAGAGTGACGGGAGGAGGGGGCTGGGTATACTGGGGGAGATTGACGGGGGGAGAGTGACGGGAGGAGGGGGCTGGGTATACTGGGGGGGAGAGTGACGGGAGGAGGGGGTTGGGTATACGGGGGAGAGAGTGACGGGAGGAGGGGCTGGGTATACGGGGGGAGAGAGTGACGGGAGGAGGGGGCTGGGTATACAGGGGAGTGACGGGAGGAGGGGGCTGGGTATACTGGGGGGGAGAGTGACGGGAGGAGGGGGCTGGGTATACTGGGGAGAGAGTGACGGGAGGAGGGGGCTGGGTATACTGGGGAGAGAGTGACGGGAGGAGGGGGGGCTGGGTATACTGGGGAGAGAGTGACAGGAGGAGGGGGCTGGGTATACTGGGGAGAGAGTGACGGGAGGAGGGGGCTGGGTATACTGGGGAGTGACGGGAGGAGGGGGCTGGGTATACTGGGGGGAGAGTGACGGGAGGAGGGGGCTGGGTATACTGGGGAGTGACGGGAGGAGGGGGCTGGGTTATACTGGGGGGAGAGAGTGACGGGAGGAGGGGGCTGGGTATACTGGGGAGTGACAGTAGAAGGGGGCTGGGTATACGATGGAGAGAATGTCGGGAGGAGGGGGCTGGGTATACTGGGGAGAGAGTGACGAGAGGAGGGGGCTGGGTATACTGGGGGGAGAGTGACGGGGGGGAGAGTGACGGGAGGAGGGGGCTGGGTATACTGGGGAGAGAGTGACGGGAGGAGGGGGCTGGTTATACTGGGGGGAGAGTGATGGGAGGAGGGGGCTGGGTATACTGGGGAGTGACGGGAGGAGGGGGCTGGGTATACAGGGGAGAGAGTGACGGGAGGAGGAGGCTGGGTATACAGGGGAGTGACGGGAGGAGCGGGCTGGGTATACTGGGGGGAGAGTGACGGGAGGAGGGGGGCTGGGTATACTGGGGAGTGACGGGAGGAAGGGGCTGGGTATACGGGGGAGGGAGTGACGGGAGGAGGGGGCTGGATATACTGGGGAGAGAGTGACGGGAGGAGGGGCTGGGTATACGGGGGGAGAGAGTGACGGAAGGAGGGGGCTGGGTATACTGGGGAGAGAGTGACGGGAGGAGGGGCTGGGTATACGGGGGGAGAGAGTTACGGGAGGAGGGGGCTGGGTATACTGGGGAGAGAGTGGCGGGAGGAGGGGGCTGGGTATACTGGGGGGAGAGTGACGGGAGGAGGGGGCTGGGTATACTGGGGAGTGACGGGAGGAGGGGGCTGGGTATACGGGGGAGGGAGTGACGGGAGGAGGGGGCTGGGTATACTGGGGAGAGTGTGACGGGAGGAGGGGCTCGGTATACGGGGGAGAGAGTGACGGGAGGAGGGGGCTCGGTATACGGGGAGAGAGTGACGGGAGGAGGGGGCTGGGTATACAAGGGAGAGAGTGACGGGAGGAGGGGGCTGGGTATACGGGGGAGAGAGTGACGGGAGGAGGGGCTGGGTATACGGGGGAGAGAGTGACGGGAGGAGGGGGCTGGGTATACTGGGGGGGAGAGTGACGGGAGAGAGGGGGCTGGGTATACTGGGGGGGAGAGTGACGGGAGGAGGGGGCTGGGTATACTGGGGAGTGACGGGAGGAGGGGGCTGGGTATACGGGGGAGGGAGTGACGGGAGGAGGAGGCTGGGTATACAGGGGAGTGACGGGAGGAGGGGGCTGGGTATACTGGGGGGAGAGTGATGGGAGGAGGGGGCTGGGTATACTGGGGAGTGACGGGAGGAGGGGGCTGGGTATACGGGGGAGGGAGTGATGGGAGGAGGGGGCTGGGTATACTGGGGAGAGAGTGACGGGAGGAGGGGCTGGGTATACGGGGGAGAGAGTGACGGGAGGAGGGGGCTGGGTATACGGGGGAGAGAGTGACGGGAGGAGGGGGCTGGGTATACGGGGAGAGAGTGACGGGAGGAGGGGCTGGGTATACGGGGGAGAGAGAGTGACGGGAGGAGGGGGCTGGGTATACTGGGGAGAGAGTGGCGGGAGGAGGGGGCTGGGTATACTGGGGAGAGAGTGGCGGGAGGAGAGGGCTGGGTATACTGGGGGGAGTGTGACGGGAGGAGGGGGCTGGGTATACTGGGGAGTGATGGGAGGAGGGGGCTGGGTATACGTGGGAGGGAGTGACGGGAGGAGGGGGCTGGGTATACGGGGGAGGGAGTGACGGGAGGAGGGGGCTGGGTATACGGGGGAGGGAGTGACGGGAGGAGGAGGCTGGGTATACAGGGGAGTGACGGGAGGAGGGGGCTGGGTATACTGGGGGGAGAGTGACGGGAGGAGGGGGCTGGGTATACTGGGGAGTGACGGGAGGAGGGGGCTGGGTATACGTGGGAGGGAGTGACGGGAGGAGGGGGCTGGGTATACTGGGGAGAGAGTGACGGGAGGAGGGGCTGGGTATACTGGGGAGAGAGTGACGGGAGGAGGGGCTGGGTATACGGGGGAGAGAGTGACGAGAGGAGGGGGCTGGGTATACTGGGGAGAGAGTGGCGGGAGGAGGGGGCTGGGTATACTGGGGGGAGAGTGACGGGAGGAGGGGGCTGGTATACTGGGGAGTGACGGGAGGAGGGGCTTGGTATACGGGGGAGGGAGTGACGGGAGGAGGGGGCTGGGTACTACTGGGGGAGAGTGATGGGAGGAGGGGGCTGGGTATACTGGGGAGTGACGGGAGGAGGGGGCTGGGTATACGGGGGAGGGAGTGACGGGAGGAGGGGGCTGGGTATACTGGGGAGAGAGTGACGGAGG